>NW_010406557.1:6360-18518 GCF_000710305.1 Buceros rhinoceros silvestris | reverse complement strand
TAGGGAAAGGAGGAAAGTGTATGCCACTTGGATGGGAAGGCAGAACCGAGAAGATAAAAAAACGCATCAAGCATTCACAGGGTATAACTTGGCAACTCAAAGGTGATGCATGAAGCAACTAATTTAGTACCTGATAGTGTATCACTGAAAAGTCTTGCTCTCCTTGATCTGGTGAGAATTGTTAGTTAGATTAAGATTTTTGATATCTAGTGAAAAGGTTTGAAAATGCCAGATGCGTTCCAGGAACACAAAAAAATTCCCTCCTCCTTGCGTCCTTCCTCTTGTGTATTTTACGCTCTCATATAGGTTGCTGAAATAACTGGTGTGGTAGAGACTGCGAAGGTTTACCAACTTGGCGGTACCCGGACAAACAAAGGACTACAGTTGAGGTGAGATACCAAAGTAATTGTCATCAGCTCATGAATCAGTCTCCTTTTCATAGCAAATAATGTTCTGTGTGTAGTTTTGAGATGAGAGCTAAAAAGCAGACTGGGCCTTGCCGTGCTGCTCGCTGCTGAAATGGAGTTGGGTTTGGTTTGTTTTTCTTTTCCCTAGAGTATAATGGAAATGACGAAAAAATTGCATGCAGGAGTTGATTGTGTTGACTTCTGAGCATTAATTTACATAAGTAACCCATGATTGTTTGTATATGCCTCTTGAGCTTTTATCTTTTCTCCACTGTTGTTATAATCAGAAATATGTATAATTAAAAGGCATGCATAACTGGGCCTGACATATGTATTACAACGTAAACTGGTACTTTGGAGGGAAGAAACTGAAGGTAGCATTGGATTTCTCAGTTCTTCTTATGGCCTTCGTAAGGATTATGAGGTGAAGGTTAACAGTTACAGTACAAAACGTTTTGATGGGATAGGACAAGAAGACCCTTTTTTCTCCCATTTGGGAGAAATAGGATGTGGAAATGCATGTGGAAAATGCATGCAGGTGCAAGCGTGGAGTCAAAAAGAAGTCTTACCTAAATCCATTGTGACATTCAGTAACTTCTTGGGCTGCCTCAGGAGAGAACTCCATTGCTTTGAGTGAATTTTACATCATGGCAACTAATTTTAGTATTGGCTCGTAGCGGTACAGTGGTTTAGCTGGTAGTGCTCTGCAGAAAATATTCAGGGATTGCTGACTTTTGACTGGCCAATGAATGAAAATTGGATAAGGGGCTCTAGCATTGTATAACTCAGTACTGCTTAAAGGTTACTTGTACTGGTCCAGATATGAAGGAGCTTTGTGTTTCCAAAAGTCATACCATGGGTCATCAAATAGGCTATGTGAGGTTTAGATGTGAGAGGTCTGTTTCTGCTTCCTACTGAGGGTTTTACTGCTACAACTGAGCAACTGTTTCCTGCAGGCTCACTGTCTAGTATTCATTTGCATTACTACTGATAGATAGCTGATACATGCTCCTGAACTGACCTGACTGAAGTTAGGAATAGATGCAAGGGTAGATAGCATGCGAGCCACAGGAATAGCCTTAAGCGTCTGGTTTTGGGCTTCTTGGATGAGTTTGTACCTATAGATCCCAGATCACAGCTCTGTACCATCAGAGAGGGATGTTGTTAACGCTTTCTTGTTGCAGGCATGGCAGTGATTCGCGTGTGTTTCGCTTGGAGTTTGTCTCAAATCAGGAATTTACTGAAAGTGAGTTTATGAAGTGGAAGGAAGCGGTAAGTTTGCCAGACTTTAGTTTCTTCTTAGCAGCCTTCTGCCAAGGGTACTTTGAGTGGAAAGTAACCTCTTTGTCTCTTGGGTTTAGATGTTCTCTGCTGGGATGCAGCTACCCACATTAGATGAGATAAACAAAAAGGAAGTGTCTATCAAAGAAGCCCTCAACTACAAGTTTAATGACCAGGACATTGAGGAGGTAATCAGTGCATTTTATTGAGGCTGTGGCAGTGCTTAAAGGTGACAGGAACTCATGGAGCAGATCTCAATCTGTCACAAAACAAAATGATCATGGTATTTTCTGCATAAGAAGAAAATAGAAAGTTCAAAATGAAGTTTCATAACTGGATAGCCTAGTGATCCAGCTGTTGTTTGATGCTCACTCCTGCTTTACCCATCCTATCCTGAATATGGCAGCTTAGTTCTCAAGTTCTAAAAAGCTAACATCATGATAGATGCATTTATCACAGTTTCTGCGGTTTTAATTTCTTGCTTAATACTGATCAGACGTGATTAGCATCAGATTTTTATAGGTCGTAAGTGAGGGGAGTGGAGCTGAAACTCAATACCAAGTCACAAATTAAAAAATGCAGCAGAAAAAGAGCATGAGTAAAATTCTGTTGCAGTAAGTACATTTCCTAGGTGTTAGTGATCTGGTGTTTCTAGTTTCCAAGTATTGAAATAGACATTTCGTATTTGCATATTCTTGCCTTTTCCTCTGCATCTTACAGATTGTGAAAGAAAAGGAAAGGTTCAGAAAAGCACCTCCAAATTACGCTATGAAGAAAACTCAGCTGTTAAAGGAGAAGGTGAGAGATGAGATGATGCCTGCAAGCTTAATGCAATCTTTGATTTTGAAGAACTGGAGCTCATCTGGATTTAGGCAGTAGTCAGCAGTAAGCTCAACTTTAACTACGCAGCTAAAAGAATTTCAAGGTTCATTGCTGGGTTGGGAGCGCTAGAACCCAGATAAAGCTATTGCATTCTCTTTCTAAGGGGAATTGTCACAATTATAGCCGTCTCTTTGTGTCCTTTAAACAAGAAGGTCTTATGCCGTTGTACTTCAGAAACTTTTTTCTTTTTTTCAGAGTACCCCATAATAACATTTGAAAGTTGAATTCCTGTACTTTTTAAAATAGGAAAACTAAGTCGTGTTAAATTGTCTTTCATTCAGGGGTGACTGAACTGTCACTTTATGGCCAGTAATTTATGTGGAAAAAAAATATGTTGACAAAAGATTTGCTTGCCACTGAACTGTTTTACATGTAGACCTCCTGGAATGAATAGGTCTAACAATGCTGAGAAGCCAAAGGAAAAGTCAAGAAAGCAAGCAGTCTTAAGTATCTCTGAAGACAGCTAGACATAACATACCTTGTTTAGTTTTGTTTGTGCAGTCCTTTTTCAAGACATTTGTGCTTCATGTACAAACTCTTTGTTTTTACCTCTTTAGTTCTACATTCTTTGGCTTAACTGTATTGTTTGGACATCATTTTACCATGCACAAATGTGTAAATTGTTAGTGTTCCATGCAGAAGGGTGCAGTTGTTCCTTGTTGTCACAAGGTGGCATAATAAGCTACTGTCGGTTGTCTGGTGGTGTGGTAGAGGCTTTCCAAGTCCCTGAAATAAGTTGCAACAGTTGCAGAAATAGTCATTGTTTTTCTGAGCTGGTAAATAGTGATACTAGATTTTAATCAAACCTGTAACAAATCATCTAACTGATTTGCCTTCCTCATGCTGGGACTAGTGTTCCTGTGTCTTCCTTAGTTTAAGGGATTTCAAAAGTTTTCAGAGTTCTTTGGAGTAAGTTTTGCCTTGAGCTGTGAGGAGAGTTTAGCTCTATGTTCTTACTATGTGGGCTAGAACAATTGCAGCCGGAATAGGGTTAGCTGGCTGATTCATGGGTCAGTCACTTGTTTCTCTGACTAGCTCTGTGGTAGAGAGTAGTACCTAATGAGTTACTGTTTGGTTGAAGGCTATGGCTGAAGACTTGGGGGACCAAGATAAGGCCAAACAGATTCAAGACCAGCTTAATGAACTTGAAGAGAGAGCAGAAGCTCTGGATCGTCAACGAACAAAAAACATTTCTGCAATCAGGTAAGAAGCAGATATAGGGATTTTTCTTTCTTAAATAGCATCAATAAAAATATATGGAGAAGAGAAGCTAATGCAGAAGTGAATCAACTGCAAGATTCTGTCTTTTCTTTCCTGTACAATGTATTAATGAGATGTGTATTATGATGGCTCTGTTAATGTTTGCCTATCTTCATTTCCTTGTATCTGTCACTCAGTTAAAACTGTCAAAAATGCAAATTCTCTTCTACATACACCAGGTAGCAGTTGTGTTGCAATAAAAGTAATTTGTGATCAGGATGAAGCTGCAAGAATGCCGTCAGGCATCTTGTTGGTAGGGGTTGATAAATGACAGTCACTTTTTCTTTCCCTCACCTTCCTTTTTCTTCTTCCTTTCTGCAGTTACATCAACCAGAGAAACAGAGAGTGGAATATCGTTGAGTCTGAGAAAGCTCTTGTGGTAAATAGTGCTGAATTAATACTTCTGTACAAGTAGAGATGAAATGATGCAAAGCGGGATAATTGTATTATTAATTTTTTTAATGATCTATAAAATCTTACATATAGGCAAATAACATTCTTTAAAGTTTTATGCTTTTGATCATCTTAGTTACCAGCATTACTAACTGTGATAGTGATAGTGATTTAGTGCCCCCTCCAGGACTCCCGTTCTTGGCAGCCCCCGGCCGCCCTGTGCCCGGGGCTGTGATGTCCGGAGGTAGAGCAGCGACTCTTTCATGGGCACCCCCTTGCCGTGGGGAAGGAGCTTGCGTGCCCTTGTGAGGTTGAGAGCTGTGCTGGTGGTGGCATGTGCCTCCGGTGGGGTCTCCCAAGCCACACAGGTCTCAGCTGAAGGGTCAGACACAGTGTGCCCACGGGCAGGATGGGCTCACTAGCCTTCGGGCACCATCCTAGGAGAAGGACAACTCTGACTCCAAACCCGGGCAGATGGAGCTCGTTTAGCCCTGTAAGGCTCCATCTAAGAGAAGGATGCTCTGACCAAACCTACGACCCGAGGACTTCGCTGTCACCGTCCAAGCTCGCTGGGCCCTGGCAGATGAACCTCAGGTGTAAAGGGTGGAGCCAGTTCCACGCACGCTGCGCCTCACCCAAAAAATCCACCGCACAGGCCCGGAGGGTGCACTCATCGCTTGCAGTGAGCGTGGGGAAAGCCCTTCCCAGATCTTCGTTCACTAAGTCAAGCCGTGATGATGATTTAGTGCATTTTGTATGGGAAAGAAATCAGAAGGGAGACTTCAGAGAATAAAATAGTAAAGGAAATATTCGGTTCTCTGGAGTAACACTTTTATTAAGGGAAAGTTACACTTGTTAACAAATGGTTATGCCTTAACTATCCTGAGAGTTGTGTACCTATTTTCTGTGTTATATTCAATAGGGATAGTTTTGCCATGTAAAGTACATGGACTGTCAGTGTGTCAAAATCTTTCTAACCTGTAATGGTTTTGCTGGTTTCCCTCTGATCTTGATATTAGGTATAGCTGATGGAGGTAGCTAACTCTGCAAAACTATGTGCTTTTTCTTCTTCAGGCTGAAAGTCACAGCATGAAAAACCAACAAATGGATCCCTTTACTAGGCGGCAGTGCAAGCCCACAATAGTGTCTAACGTGAGTGTAATACTTAAGTTCGATTGAGGCAGTTTGCAGAGAAACAGAAACCTGTGTAATGTAGAGAGTAGAAAGGAAAATGTTGTTTGTATTCACTTCCAACTGTGCCATATGCTATTAATGCTCCAAATGTCAGTATTGAGATATAGTCGAGTGAGATCCTGGTCTTGCTGTCCTGAAAGAAGGAAAAAGCAATTTGTTTTCTTTAATGCAAAGTGTGAAGGACATGAGTGATGTGGGTACGTACATGGAGAAACAACTGTGGTTTAGACTTCTGTAGTGAGGAGTTCTATCTAGAATTACTTAGATTTAATTAGCTCTGGAAAGATAGTTTTCTTTAGGTGTTAGTTACCCTTCTAATTAGTTAAACTTGCCTGAAAGATCTGTGAAAGAAGAGAGGAGACCAGACAATTTGGGCCTGTGATGGATAAAGTAGTTTAACAAACTTTGCCTGTGAAACTGTGGCAAAACCTGCTCCTGCAGTCCCTGGCTATATAAATGATGGATAACAAGATGATACTTGTAAGTAATCTGGCTTTGTTGAGGCCTGTTCTGGAATAGTATATGGTTTTGGTATCAGAAAAACTGATCAGGTTGGCTCTCATCAGTTTCTACAAACTGGCAAGGGAATAGGAAAGGAATTTTGTTGCAGGGCTTGAATTAAACAATTACTTCTGAAATAATTCTTTATTAGAAAAGAATCATAACCGAGTAGCTTCTTTGTGGTCAACAACTAGAGTGTAAAGAAAATAGCCTTCTAAAGATTTCTTCTCTCCAGTAGAGTGTTTCAGCCAGAACCAAATACTTCTAACAATAGTTTTAAGACTAGTCTTAGGTACAAACCGTATCAACAGGAAATGTATTTCACATTTTCTCAAAGAAAGACTTTAAGGATAACTTCTAGTTTCTTAGCTAGATGTATTATGCAAGTATCAGGATGATTTCAGTTGTCTCTAAGATCCTGAAGATTGGGCTAACAGATCTACAGCTTCTTAGAACTTTAGATTCATGGATATGAGCACTGTATTATCAAAATGGCAATAAAGTTTATGCCAATTTAAATACAGTGGGTTTTTTCCCTTTTTTCTTTTTTAAACTTTTCCCATCTGCAGTCCAGAGATCCTGCTGTCCAAGCTGCCATCCTTGCCCAGCTAAATGCAAAATACGGGTCTGGTGTATTACCAGATGCTCCAAAGGACATGAGTAAGGCAAGTTTCCATTTCTGTCTCTGTGACGTTTCTCCCTTCTGTTTCTGTCTCTGTTACATTCCTGCCACTGCTGCTGTTTTGCTCTGATGATTAATAGTTTATGTGCATGCTTCAGTTCTAGAAATAGGTATACTGCAGAGCATTATCATAGAAGAAAAACGGCTATTTGTTTTCTTGCAGAAAGGAAATTAAGAGGTTTTTAGCAGTATGAAAGCTAAACTAAGTATGCTTGTGACAAAAAGTGGGGAAAAAGCATTTTTGTCTCTGTTTATCTGGACAAATAACGGTTCAAGACTTACCTGCAGATTTAATTTCAGGGTCAAGGGAAGGATAAAGATCTGAACTCTAAATCAGCCAGTGACCTCTCAGAAGATCTCTTCAAAGTGCATGACTTTGATGTAAAAATTGACCTTCAGGTTCCCAGTTCAGGTACGTGTTTCAGTTGAGTTTGGGGATGTAATTGCCCAGCTCATTACGGGAGAGCTCACCTCTTCCAAAAGAGTTATTTCAAAATCGCAAGTGGGCTTCTGAAAGTCAGAGCAAGGACACTGTGTTTGTTGTCTTGGAGGTGGGTGTGTAGGGCAGGGAATGTGCTAGTGAGATCCATGGAGAAAACAAGGACAACTGTGTTGTGTTAGACTGAAAGCCTGAATATCCCCATATCCTTGCTCCTAACGCCTAGGCAGAAAAGGAGATAATGAGGTTTTCTGATGTACTCTTCCGGTCTACAGTATATATGACTTGTAAAATCTTTGGGGAACAGAGACAGTGTTGTATTTAGTAAGCCTTGATATCTGCCTTGATACTTAATTTAATTTGTCTATTCAAATTTGAGGACAGATAAGTTTTGGGTGTCTGTGTTGTCCTTTTCCATATAATGTATACACGCTACGTGGATAAAGTATTTTTATTTTATTTTGAACCTGCTGCTTTACCAAGTTGTTCTTCCCTAGCTTTGGTATTGAAGCAAAATTTTAGGGAAACCAAAACAATGGGCAGGGAGTGAAGGTATGCTTATGGACACAAGCTTGATGATCCTTCCTCTTGTGATCTTCACTTTGAGAGCCTGAGATGTGTAGCAAGAACAGTTTAGTGTCATAGAATCATTCAGGTTAGAAAAGACTCGTAAGATCATGAAGTCCAACTGTTAACCTAACACTACCGAGTTCACCACTAAACCATGTCCCCTAAGCGCCACATCTACATGTCTTAAATACCTCCAAGGATGGTGACTCCACCACTCCCTCGGCAGCCTGTTCCAATGCCTGACAACCCTTTTTATGACAAAATTTTTCTTAACATCCAACCTAAACCTCCCTTGGCTCAACTAGAGGCTGTTTCCTCTTGTCCTGTTGAGCTGTTTTCCAGTGGAGGGAAAGCATGGGAGATTTTTTGTTTGTTTGTTTGGGGTTTTTTTGCCATTACTGGAAGGATTAGAGCTGAGGTTTCTTGGAGAACAAAAGGACTCTTAAGAACACACAAAGACTTAAAACCTTGTCAGGAAGGGGAAGTAGGAGAGGTTGCCATTCCAGACTAGTTCAGGGTTGAAATTCTGGACATAAGACTACAAAATGAGGTAGGATGCCAAGAACAGGAGACTTCCTGCAGCAGATAGTGAGAGTTATGAACTTTAGACAGATAGGATGCAGATGAGAATTAGGCGATAGAGGACATTAAAAACCAGGAAGCATCTGAAGAGAGAAGGGTGAGAGAGACATTACAGATGCAGGTTTAAGTATGGCTGTTTTGGTTTTTTCCTTAGAAGACAAAATTGTGTTCTTGCTTTCTGCAGTCTCCTTTCTTAAAAGAAGAACTTGGAGATTGATTAAAATGTGTATTGTAGACATGGGTAGGAAGTTTGACTTCTGTCCGCTTATTATCTGTCTCTTTGTGTTGGCCATTCTCATGGAATAATGATTTATCAAAGATCCCAGAACTGAGCCTGAAGGCTCTGTTTGTATTGTGATTTCAGTGTGCTACAGAGTAGTTTTCTTAAGAAATAAAGTATACTTACTGGCAGAAAAGTGAATTAACAGAGTCAAAATTGCATATGCTTTATCTGTGAAGATAAGCTACTGGATACTGCTTGTATTGCTGTTCTAACCTGCTGTATACTACACAAGCCAAATGTGATTTTTGTGAAGTTGTCAAAAGCAACAACTAAAAATCTGTAGTTCTAATGTATTTTGGTCATCGCTCTTTTCTTATCACCAACAGAATCTAAGGCACTGGCCATCACCTCCAAGGCTCCACCAGCAAAAGATGGTGCCCCTCGGCGATCATTGAACTTGGAGGACTACAAAAAGAGGCGGGGGCTTATTTGAGCATGCCCGCTCTGCTGCTTCTGATCCTGCATGCTCCATGACAATGTCTACCTTTTCTTCCTCCCTTTTCAGTTCTCCCTTCTGGGTTGGAGCAGCAATGGAGCTGGGAAGAGACTCTTTAAAACTGCCAGTCATCTGTAACATAAACCATTCAACTATTTACTGTATAGACCTCCTTCTTGCCCTTTCCTCCTGCACACCTCACAAATGTGGATCTGTGCTATTTGGGGTTTTCCCATTTCTTTTAGTTTGAGTTTTGTTTTTATTTTGTTGATGCAGCTCGTTGGTCCACTCTGTGTTCAGTATTAGCCTGAGGTCTGGATTTCCATAGGAATCTCTTGGTGGTCGCAGAATCAGCACTTGGTGATCTCTCCTTACATACCACCACAGGCACGGTGATTAAACAGCAAGACCTTTGTGGCTGGAAGGTCATCTGCACTTTCTTCCTCTTCTTCCTCCTTCATCCTAGCTTTGGAGAAGGGAATCTTCAAAAACTTGCTTAGGTTCAAAGTGTAAATTTTTTTGGGAGGGTTGTGTGACTTTTTTTCAGGTGTTTTTTATCATTTTTAAGCTGCCAGTACTATTTGTATCCGTCTGTCACAGTTCTTTACGGCTGTTTTGAATTTCTACCAGCTGTACTTGAGCATCTGAAATTGCAAGAAAGGAACTCATTAAATGTGATTCTTCTTACTGAAACGGCTTGGCTGATATAGCTGTTTAACTTCATGTTCCCTTTATAACTTAACTGATGAGAGGTACACAGCTCTTCATGTTGGACTTGTCTTCTGTAGCACATCTGGAGTCTCCAACTGTAACTGAGTGGAGTAGCTTTTTCTGGGATGGCCCTGGGGTACTCATTGGTTGGGCTTTAAATTCTTTTCCAAGCCTCTGATATTACGTATTAAGCCATCGTGTCTTCACTGGGCTCCAGCTCACTTTGTTTCTTGCTTATGAACCATTTAAACAGGGCTTCTATAAACAAAGAAAAAAATAACAAAAAAAATTACTTTGTGTGTAAGGGGAAGGACAGAGTAAGGACATAGTAGAAAGGTCAGTGGGTAATGTATGAGAGATAGCTGATGGACATTTTTCATATATAAACTGGTACAAGTGGAGTGCAACTCTAGCACAAGGATTGTATGGCTTTATGGAATATTTGACTGGACACAAGGTGACAGCTAAATTATCACTCAGGTGTAAAAAGAAAAAAAAAAATCCAAGTGTAAATAAAAGTGACGTTTAACAAAGAACTTTTCCAAACAAGATACAACTGAATATATGGAGCTAAGAACTAAATTAAAAGAGAATTAGAAGTCTAAAAGATTAGAGGCCCTTGTTCAGATAAGCGTGCAAGCACGTGTTTATTCCTACTCAGCCCAGTACCTATATAATAACTTAAGCACTGAACTGAATAGGAACGTTGGCAGGGGACCCTGAAGAGGGAAAATGCTGATGCTCTTCCTGTCAGAGCATTACTGTTTTTCTGAAATCATACACTGGTTGTGTTTAAACCTGTGTTTGATACTTTCTTGTTGGATTCTTAATGAAACTTTAATCTAGTTCTTATTTAACTTTCTCTTCCTTTTTTTAACCGTAGCTTTAAAGAAACATCATGTAATTGTGTGCAGATTGATACAATGAACTGTGTATAAAAAGAAAATCAACCTATGAAGCAGCTCTTACCTGCCATGTAAACGAATAATCGGAAATCCTTTAATACTTATTTACAGAATAGTCCATAGTTCTAGGACATGTGTGGGTTATTCTGTAAATATGTCATCATAGACTGCTTTATTTCATGGCCTATTTTAGCAGCTTCTCTGGAGTTGTAGTAGGCTTTCACATACATGTACTTTTTAAAAGTGGATTTATGGAATCTACCATGATAACTTCATAGGAGACGTTGTGATTCACTGTGTAGATATGCATTTGATATGATTTTGTTGTTTTTCAGCAGCTTCAATGATATTACAGATTTGTAATAAAAAAATTAAATTTTTTGCAATAGCAAATTTTGAAAATAATCACTGTCCAATGATTTGCAGAAGTAATTGCCAAATGAAGCAATTCAGGAACTGATTTTTCTACAGAAATGCCTCAGAATTCTGAGGTGCAGTGACAAGTGGTCTCTAAAGGTAAAGTTAACTCAAAATCAGTATTTTTTATATGCTTGCCCTTGATGTATTGATTTTTGGATAACTTTTGCATTTCGTAACACAGGAGTAGTCTGTACTACACAAAAATGTTGATGAGACCCATACAGTGTTGCAAGTAACTTCTAGTGGAGATAACCGAAACAGAGAAGATGCAGTGAGTTTAGAATGAGATCTGAACGATGGACTGTGTCCTAGTTATATGCTACTGTTGAACTGCCACTTACCCTCTCAGTCTCTGGATTCTGCTAAAACACTGTCTTTAAGAGAGGAAACAGTCAGTAAATTGTCATGCAGACCTCTTATATTGAGAATAATACATCAAGAAAGTACTCTTGAATAGTTACAGAACTGTGTATGAAAGCTGTAATCTTTTTTTTCCTTTTAAGTGCATGTAAAGGTGAGTGACTACATCTCCCACTCATTAGAGAGGGAGAGATTTGTTTGCTTTGTTTCATTGGTGTCCTAGCATAGTTCATCACAATTGTACAGACTTCTATAAATAAACTTGGTTTGTTGGTTTAATAAGGTTGATTGTTTATCCCTTGATCTGAGGTGCTAAGAGTTTACTGTTTAGATTTTTTTTTCCAGAAACTAATTTCATTTATCAGTCTGGATGATTTTATTTCAAATACTAATACTGTAAAGTAATTAATGAAAAATAAGCCCACTCTTTCACAAGAGTGGCTGTTGACTCCTGGATCGTTCTAACAACTGGAGTTGTTCTGCGTCACTACAATCAAACCTCTTGCAAGGTCAGTTCACATGCACTTCAGTAAAACCCGAGACTTTGCTCATCTTGTAGAATTCCAGACTACTTGTGTAATTAAAGATGCTAAAGCATGTAGCTGAATGTAGAGAAGGTAGTGGATGAGATGAAGCAATGCTGATCTCAGGGCTTGCTTGGGCAGGTGGGACACAGCAGACAAGAACAAGTTCTGCCAAGATTTAAGGAAAAACTTTTTCACCCTTAAGACTATCAGAGGGAACTAGATTGCCCAGACTGTTCTGTCTCTATTTGGGACGTTTTCAAGGGAAGGCTGAATTAAGCACTGAGTAGCATGATCCAACCTTGTAGTTTAACCAGCTCTGAGCAGG
>NW_010406557.1:5405-6255 GCF_000710305.1 Buceros rhinoceros silvestris | reverse complement strand
GAATGTGGTCTGGAGACCTCCCTGAGCTCCCCTCTGCCCTAAATTATTCTATGATTCTGTAAGGAATTTCGTATTGCTTTCTCCAGTTATGACTGCCTGTCCTGTGTGTACTAGCCCCCTCCCCATCTCCCTACTTGCAGCACAAGGAATTTATCTCACAGGCAAGATGACTTACCAGGAACAGTGTGGCATTTTCCAGCACACACATCCTTTTTGAGGCTCTCTGCTTGTGTACGTCTATAGAGTTCATGCTAGAGCTGTCTGAAACAAAACCGTCTCTAAGGATTTGTCACTGTGCAGGCTGGAAGGTGTTCCCTGTTAGACCATAGAGTGAAGAGTTGTAACAGATTTGATTATCAAAGTGTTCCTTTGATGCACTTTGAACAACAAAATACATTTTGAGTTTTCCATCTCCTTATGACCTGCCTGTAGCTTTGTTTTACTTAACTTTGCTATAACAATTCTCTAACTGGCCAGGTGTCAGTGGCTAATTTGTTTTACTTCTGTTTACTTCTCTGTGGTGCGACCATAGTTTTATATATGTAAGAATAATATGCAGTTATTTTATGTAGAATGAGTTATTTATGACTAAAACAATGATGTGGTGGAGAGAAATACAGGCATGGTATGATAGCAGTGACCTTAAAAAGTGGAAAGAAGGACATAGCATAGCAAAGTACAGATGGGTGGTGGGACACATATATGGAACTGGAGAATCTGTAGTCATATATTGGTGAGTGCTTGCTCACCAGTGGTCAAATATGTGTTTGTTGTTCGGGATGGAATTTTTTGGGTTTCGGTGGGGTTTTTTTTTGGGGGGGGGGGGAGGGGGGAAGGGGAGGAGATTATG
>NW_010406557.1:0-5372 GCF_000710305.1 Buceros rhinoceros silvestris | reverse complement strand
GGTATATCTTTTGGGGTTGGGGGGTGTTTTTTTTGGGGGGTGGGGGTAGGGGGGAAGTGGAGGAGATGTTGGGGAGTGGGTGTGTTTGGTTTTTTTTTGAAAAGGCAGAACCAGAACTGGACAAAACTGTCTTTAGGAAGTAAGAGAACAAAGAAATTACATCTAACATATGTGAAGGGTGCCTTATATCATAAATTTGGATGTAGCATGAAGCTGTAGACCAATGAGAACATAGGAAAATGTAAAAGCATATTAGCAAACATAGAAGAACCCCAAGCAGATCCTAGAGGGAGGAGGAAGAAAGCAGCAGCATGTTCCTCCCAACAAAGGACTTCAGATGCTGACAGCTTCACATTATCTTTTCCATCAGTCTGAAATACTGACTTTGAGACCTAGAGGAGCAATAGAAGGGTGAAAATAACCCCTAGAAAAGGGATAGAAACTGAGAAATGCATTACAACTTTAACTGTGTTACTGTGACTACTTCTGTACAGAAGTATTCTAACTGCATTATTATTCTTTCTTTTCCTGTAATAATTAGATCTAGGCTGCTAGTGATCCTGGAATTAGACTGATTTCCATATGCTAACAATAAATTCTTCGCTTTACTTATTTTATGCTTCCTCTTTGCTCATAAACACAATTTTCGGTGTAATAGAAGAAGCGATTTCAGGAGGAGCCTTCTAGTATATGTGGAGAAGTTGTCAGGAAAGTCTGCTTTTTACAGTTGTTGTGTGAGCATGAGAGACAGTGTCATAATTTGAAATTAGAGGTTCTGATTGAAGGTAGTGAAACTTCTTTGTAAGGAGTGAGTTGAACAGGCTGCCCCAAGAGGTTGTGTAGCTCATCTTGGAAAGTTTTCAACCACATAAAGCCCTGAGCAACATGGCCTTGGAGCTGACCTTGCCGTGTGCAGGAGGTTAATCTTAGAGGCCTCCTGAGATCCCTTTCGATCTAAATTATGCTATTACAGTAAATTCTAAGTGAAACCTGAGTTTACTTTGCTGTAATTTGGCTGCTTCATGGTCAGGCTGTTCTAAGACAACCAAACTGTGTTTGGTTGCCAAACACAGCACTTAGCTATTTGCAAATGAGAATTATAGGTCGTTGATTTAGTTACAGTCTGGCTTCTCTAAATATACAGTCCATTAATAAGTTTTAAAAATTTGTATCTTTTAATTGAATGGAAAATGTAAAGAGCAGTTCTGCTAGTGTAGCCTGCTGCTGTGAGGACAGTGACTCTCTCTTTGGGAAAAACCCTGGAATTTAACAACTGGCTCTTCCTAAATTCTCAGCATCCTGCATTCCAGTGGTCTGTGGGTAATAAAGTGTATTTTCTGTGGAGCAAATAATTACTGTGGGTGTGATTATGTTGGGTAGAACGTATTTGGGGCAAAACGTATTCTTTATCATTAACTTTGCACTCTAGTCTTCAGTATCGAAACACGAGAGGAATTATTTGAAATGGAAAAGGACTGTGTTCTTTTTAGAAGTGCTGGCACTTGGTGTCAAAAGACTGAGTGAATGCTTTAAGAGACTTGATGTACCCATATGCAGTATGACATAAGGCAGTGTAATTTCCTTTCTTAAAGAGTAATAGTTATGCAGGGCTTTTCTTTGTGGTTTTTTTTAAGCTTGATATGGAGAAAAGAAAAAAAGTTGATTGACTTTCCTTGTGTTTTTTGGTCCTGACAATAGCTGTCATTCTAATCCCTGCAAGCTAGCTGCTGACTCCACTCTGCTAAACTATTTGTATGCCTTTCTGAGCTTGTAATCCCCTGAAAACTGAAGGAACGCTAAGCCCTAAGGAGTGAAGGAAGGAGTGGTCGTAGTCTGGAAAATACTGAAAACCTCTGGTCCCTGAGGACAAATACCACGCAAACTTTAAGACATGATATATGCTGCTTGCTGATAGCTAGCTTTCTGCCTGTGCTAAATGTGGCACCTGGTTTGAGTGAACCATGTTATTTTCACCCATGTTGAGAAAACTACCAGCAGTAAGTAGTTTTCTGAAATGATTTTTAAAAAATATTAAAGCTTTTGAAATAGATTAATTGGGAAATCGGTGATTACTCATAGAAATGCTTGCAGGCAACATCCCTGACTTAACTGCATGTGCATAAATCATCATGGCTCCTGTACAAATTTGTTTGGTTTTAGTAAATGTATAAAATTTTGCTGTATGAGAGCTATGGTTTTGAGTACTGTTCTGGAGAAATTACAATAGGTCAGTGCAGGAAGTCGTGATCACAACAAGGAGAAAGGGAAGAAAGCCATTAGAAAAAACCTTGCTGCAAGTCTCAGGTTAACGTCCTAAGTATAATGTTAATTCTCAAGTAAAAATATTACGTTTCCTCAGTCTTCCTGGGGCAGGTTCTTGTTTTGTTAGTAAACTTCTGTCAGCTTCTTCACAGAAAATGCAAGGGTAAATAGGGTAATAAATCACATTGCAGATGAGCCACTTTATCAAGTTGTTAAAGCCCATTTTTAGACAAGATTCATAAATGCAGCTTGATGCTAAATGATGTACATGGAAGCGAAGAATACAGGTTATTTCACAGCACTTGTTTATATATCTGCAGTGACCAAAATACATCAAATCTTTGGGGAGTTTGGATTTGTGATTCAGTGGGTTGGAGGAAAGGGCAGTAAAGATCAGAAGTGGGAGTGATCTGCCTTTGTAAACAGCGTGAACCAGATTACTGTGCCTTGCTTCAGGGAAAAAATTCAAAAGATCTTCACTTACGAGTGGGGAGGGGGAAATGTCAAGAGCTGTAAAATGTGCCACTAAACCAAACAGATAAAATTTTATCTGAAATCCGTGATGACTGTGATTTTGTGCTTTATGAGAAGACCATTCTCAAATTATTTGCTTGCTTTCCTTCATGACTATGGACAAATGTGGAATTGCCGGAAACCCCACCTGGGGCACGGGAGTATTTGCCTTGAGCGCAGTGGTGTAAACGGTGGCTATTTCATCCCTTCACGGTAATTCTTCCTAGTGGCACGTCTGCCAACGCGTAGCTCACTTCCATTGTTTTTCAAGGTGAAATTGCTGTGTAAAAGATCAACTCCTAAAAACTGGTGTGTGGCTATCAGTTTTTAGGCCTTTTACTGGAAGTGGTAGTGGAAGAGCTCAGGCTGATGTGAGAAGGCCACCTGAACACTGGTGACTCGATGGCTGATGTGTGGACATTCTCTGAGGTGGCAGTTCTAGTACAGCCTCTGCTGCTTACCTATACCAGGTAGTTTTCATCTTATTCAAACAACAACTGACTTTTTAAAATGATTGATGGCATGAACGAAATTGTTGCTGGTATCCCAAATATGCTTTAGAAGATTACACCTCCCAAGAGCAGCCCTAATGCCATGATCTTTCTGGCTGCATCTAGCACAAACCCAAGATCCACACTTGGTTTAATATTGCAGACTTCCTTGATGTCAGGAAAAAAACTGATCTATGTGACTGGAAATGCAGATTGTATACAGCATAAACACTAAAAATGAAAAAATTTTTTTTGCTTCGTACCTTGCTCTTGAAAATTTCATAGTCACGAAAATCTGGGATTAGCTATTCTTGAGGTAACGAAGCTCTCCCCTTGGAAGTATTATAATGGATTGTGGAGGCTGGTTTTCTACTGTTAAGGTAAACGAACATTTGAATAAATGCTGTCTTCATCTTAAAAAGACTATTTTTGGCCTGACTTCCTGGGGATGGTAGCAGAAGGCCACAGCAGAACAATAGTCCAGCCCTATTTTAACATCTGAAAAAAAACGATCTAACGTGGGAGGTTTTCAGGAATGTTGTGACCTGAACCTCAAATCTGAAAGGAGAGGCTGGTTGAAGGGCTGCATGGGCCGTCAGAGAACAAAGCAAGTGGTCCATGCTGCAGGAAAGTGCTTCTAACTCTTTGGCTGAGTATGGGCTTTCTCAGATGCCAAAGATGAAGTGCGGAGTCTAAGCCCTCCTGCTCTGCTGTGCTTATTGACTTGAGCTCTGCGCTTTGAGGTGGCAGCAGCAGACACCAGGAAGGAGGCACAGCAGTGTTGTTCCTTGAACAACCTTTCCAACTGTCCCTGCATCCTTCCTCCTCTGTGATGGGGGAGCATGGGGCTCAGGGAAGGCATGATCTAGGGTGCTGGGATGGGGCGACGGGATCTAGTGGTGCTGGGGCTGCAGTGCCTGGGGAGCAAGGAGAATGAATGTGCCTTGAAGGCTGAGCTATACAAACCTGGGAAGTGCTCTTCTGACGCGGGGCCTGGCTTCACCTGCTCCACAGGTGGTTCCTTCAACTTGTTTTCCCAGTCCCCTGCCCTCAGGAGAGTGAGGAGGCATTGTTGCTGCTGAGCAATGCTGAACAGCTCCCACAGCTCAGTGGTGTCTCGTAATCACCCTTCCCAAATGCTTTTTGGCACAAGTTTCCAATAACACAGCTGTATTTGATCAGGTTCTGGGAAAAATGTGCTTGGAGTTTACTGTTGCCTTTGATTTATTTATAAAACAATATACATATATATGAATATTTCTGCTCTTAACTCATTACTGTAGCTGAAAATTAATCCTGGCAAAAGACTGACAAGGTATTGTAGCAAGTCATTCAGTATTAACAAGAATCTATTTGTCAAGTTCCGGGAGGCAAAGCACCGTTCAGCCATGGCAGGGAGCTATGGTGACCATTCACTTTGGCAAGCACATTCAAAAACATTACCTTGAGGATCATATGGGTTGGTTTTGGTTTTTGTTTTTTTTTAATCTCTCTTAAAAAAGAAGAAAGTAATAAATGGCTACAACATGCACATCATCCGAGAAATCAGCCAAATCTGGAAGCTCCAGGTTCTTCAATAAAGCAATTCATGTAAAATAGATGAAAATATCTTGCCTGGTACTCACCTCTGTGATTGGAAATCTGTGATTCTGTTCCAGAAGTCCAATGGCTGAAACTAGGCTGTTTAAAAAATTTTAGACAAAGCTACTGGGTCTATTAGAGGAGAAAAACAAAACCGATCTCAACACACAAAACCAAAATGCAAGGAACAGGTTTTTTGAAAGTGCAGAGCCACATGGTGGAGCACCCAGGCTATTGTTACAATTCCAGGTGCTTTTTAAATCTACTATTGAGCAAGGATAGCAAAAGGGGAGTTTCCTGAGAGGTTTCTCTTGGTGTGGGAGGACTAAAAGTGCAGTCTTTGGATGAGAGTGAAATTGTTTGGTTTGCTTGCTGGATTGTGGAAGGAGCTAGTGGTTCGCTTGCTGAACAGGTTGAGGTGGTGCTCCAGCTTACACCTGGTAAAATGTTTACGCATTCTTTTTGTCTCATATGTCTTGATCCCATCTTTACCTTCAGCCATGAACAAAGGCAAGACAAAATATA
>NW_010406556.1:45602-49229 GCF_000710305.1 Buceros rhinoceros silvestris | reverse complement strand
GTTTTGTCTTGTGATGCTCTTATTCTGGAAGGTTTGGAATGGAAAGATTGCATGAATGGAAAGAATGCATGCATAAATGGAAGATTTTGGGAATGGAAATAAAAAGGACCAAGAAAAGATGTGGGTTACTGGAGAGAAGGTGTAAAGACAGTAATTTTTGGTATGTATTTAACATCATCAAAGTAGAGGGGTTTTTTTTTCCTTACTGTGAAAGCATTTCACATACCCCTACCCCTGTTTTTTTCCCCCTTTTTTACTCCTGTAAATGCTTTTAAGACTTTTTTGAAAAGCCGTAATTTTCAAAGCACCCATAAGAGCATGTAATCCCTACGTAATTTTTAAAAAACTGCTCTTTTCTAAAATAATGGCAATTTTCTAGATAACTAGTTTACACAATAAGGAAATGCCTCAGACTTACTTTGAAAAAGGTAGAGCACTAGAGATGGGTGGTTTATTCCATACTTCAGAGGGAGTGTATTACCAGCAAAAAGAGAAATACTAGGATTAATGTGCATTACTGAGTAAACGATACTCTTATCAGAAAAAGGATAGAAAGCTTCCTAATATCAGGCTTCTGAATACTGTTGGGGGAAAAGCTCAATATTATATTTCAAGGCTTTCCAAAACTTCCCAAAATAATCAGTATGAAGGAGAGCTAACACTTCTGATTGATAGTGCTAAAAAGAACACAAAGTTTTGAGGGGCACAAAAGGACAAATGATTCCTGAGCTCAGTGAATTAATCAAAGGAAATTCCACTGAGTCCAGTGATGGGATTTGGAGGGGATTGTAATGAATAAAGGTCTGGAATGCATCACATTTAATGTTGACTTAGTATTACCTTTACCAAGTTCATTAACAATTTGCTGGACTTCTAAGTATTTAGATGTAAAATCATGCAATTGCCAAGTGTAGAAAATCCTTGTTTTGTAGATAGGTGCAAGGACGTGTAAGAGGGAAAAAAATTAAAATAAAGAAAATAAAGAACTGCTGTCTTAATGCTTCAGTTATTCTGCTTTCCAAAATTTGGTAAAGTGTCTGCTTCCAGACAATGGCACAGAGACACAAAGACTATGGCCAGTCCGTGTTAATCCATGAGTTTTAATTCCTTTTGGCTGGACAATCCTGCAATGCTCATGTTTATGAAGAGTAAATAATGCAATAATTGCATGTAAATAATTGCAATAATGATAAAATTAATCCCAACAAAATAAGGGCAAGGTGATTTAGACTTTCAGCTGAAAACTTACTTTACAGCAAATGGTAAATAGTAAACGATAGTTAAAAAGTTTGGCGAAAAGGACTATAGGACCGATTCAAAGTCTGGCATTCAAATATGACTGACATCTGCTCATTTTATGTACTTTTCAAGCCAGACGCTAAGGTCAGCACAGTATGTGCAAAATGAACTATGTCCTGTAACAGAAGAGATACCATGCTTTTCTAGCAGGTATATTTTATCTTTCTATTGATATGTGTCATGTCATCTGCAGATGTACTTTTATCCTCTTCTATCAAGTCATAATGTCTGGATTTGAATGCATCATTAGCAACTGTGCGGAATACACCAAACTGGGAGTCACTATTGACTCTCTTGAGGGATGAGAGACCTTGCAGCGGGGTCTAGATAGATTGGAGCATTGGGCAATCATCAACCGCATGAAATTTCACAAGTCCAAGTGCCCCATTCTGCACCTGGGATGGAGTAACTCTGGACTCAAGAATATATTGAGAGAGGAGTAGCTGGAGATCAGTCCTACCGAAAGTGATATTGGGGTGATGGGTTGATGCTAAGATCAGTAGGAATTGGGAGTGTATCCTGGCAGCCAAGAGGGAAAACTGTATCCTGGGGTGCATCAAACACATCAGAACCAGCCAGTCAAGAAGGTGATTACTGCACTGCATTTAGCATTGGTTTGGCCTCAGCTAGAATGTTGTGTGCAGTCCTGGGTCCCACAGTTTAAGTAGGACATGAAGGTAATTGAACATATCCAGAGGAGGACAACAAAGCTGGTGAAAGTGCTGGAAGGCATGTCCTATGGGGAGCAGCTGAGGACTCTGAGTTTGTCTAGTTTGGAGAAAAGGAGGCTGAGGGGTGACCTCATGGCTCCCTACAGCTTCCTGAGGAGGGGAAGTGGAAAAGGAGGTGCTGAGCTATTCTCCCTGGCATCCTGTGACAGGGTGCATGGGAATGGTTCAAAGCTGCACCAGGATGCTTCAGAATTGAGATTAGGAAGCATTTCTTTACCAAAAGGGTAACAGGCTTCCTAAAGAGGTGGTTGATGCTCCCATCCTGCTAGTTTCAAGAGGCAAAGGGCAATGGACAATGTCCTTAATAATGTTTGAACTTTCGGTCAGCCCTGAATTGGTCAGCCAGTTTGACTGATGATCATTTTAGGTTCCTTGCAACTGAAATTCTTCTCTTCTTCTCTTCTCTTCTCTTCTCTTCTCTTCCCTTCCCTTCCCTTCCCTTCCCTTCTCTTCTCTTCCCTTCTCTTCCCTTCTCTTCCCTTCTCTTCCCTTCTCTTCCCTTCTCTTCCCTTCTCTTCCCTTCTCTTCCCTTCTCTTCCCTTCTCTTCCCTTCTCTTCCCTTCTCTTCCCTTCTCTTCCCTTCTCTTCCCTTCTCTTCCCTTCTCTTCCCTTCTCTTCCCTTCTCTTCCCTTCTCTTCCCTTCTCTTCCCTTCTCTTCCCTTCTCTTCCCTTCTCTTCCCTTCTCTTCCCTTCTCTTCCCTTCTCTTCCCTTCTCTTCCCTTCTCTTCCCTTCTCTTCCCTTCTCTTCCCTTCTCTTCCCTTCTCTTCCCTTCTCTTCCCTTCTCTTCCCTTCTCTTCCCTTCTCTTCCCTTCTCTTCCCTTCTCTTCCCTTCTCTTCCCTTCTCTTCCCTTCTCTTCCCTTCTCTTCCCTTCTCTTTCTTCTCTCTCTTCTCTTCTGCTCTCCTCTGCTTTTCTCACTATATAGCTGTATCCAGACTTTATCTTTGAAAAATTATCATGTTTTTGCTAAAGAAAAGGAAGAAAACTCAAAGGCAAAGAGAGTAAGAACATTTCAGGTTAGTATCATCTCAAGTTAGAACATCTCAAGCTAGAAGTATTAAAGAAAAATAAAATAAAGCTCACTCTATTAGGGGAAATATTGTTTTTTCAGAATTCAGTTATGGTACAATTAAGTTGATCACTAGAAATATGCAATATATGGCAGTAGAAATAAAATTTCAAAACCTAATGGTTTTGATTCACTCAAACTTTTACAACTTATTTTCTATTTAAAGTATGAAGTATATGTTACATAGTATCTACACATATAAATTGAAGAATGCTTGAGAAAAGTTTTAAAAAGTTTTAAAAAGACAAAATTTAAGGTGTAGTTGTATAGCTGGATCTCAAATTATTTATTGTTTAAATTAAATTTCTCCAGAATGACTTTGAAATAATAATGTGAAAACAAAATATAAAATATGAAGAATGTTATTCTCATCAGAGTTAAATTTTTCACTTCAGAGAGATTAGGCTTCATTAAATTAAAATATTGAAGATTTACAATCTTCAATAATGTTTTCTTTGAAGTATATATGTTTTTTAAGATTGGTCATTCTGTCCAGTTAACTTTCATAAGAAACTGGAAAACAAATAG
>NW_010406556.1:43652-45492 GCF_000710305.1 Buceros rhinoceros silvestris | reverse complement strand
AAGAGTGTTTATCAGTTTTCAAGAGTATGAGAAGAAGTTCCTTCAATGAATAGTTAGCACTGATCTTTAAAATAACCAGATCAGATAAGAAAACAAGCATCTTTCCCCAGCAGCTTCCAAAATATTTCAAACTTCTCTGCTTTTCAGAGAGCTTTTAGCTGTTACTTCTGTTGTTATTATTGTTATTAGCAAGTATTTGGAGGAAATCTTTTAGCAAATGTATTTGTGCAATTTTTCCCTTTTCTCAACAGAACCACATGAAACAGAATCGATGTTTATATGTCACACTGAAAAATCTGCAAAACATCCTTACATGGGAATCGGAGCTAGTAATGCAAATATTAAGAAGAAAAAAATATCTAGGAAAAAAATAAGATCTTTATCTTTCTCTCCTATCTCTATCATGGAAGATAAAACAAGCTGAGATATCTTTCTGAATATGTATCTGAAGTATCTTTCTATTCATCATTTACTATATTAAAATACCTTTTCACACATTAGTTAGCATAATAGTCACGTAATTTGGCAGGTTGCCCTCAGGTTAGTTTTGGTTTCAACTTTAGCCTTAGAATTGTAGAATCGTAGCATATCTCAAGTTGGAGGGGACCCATAATGATCACCGAGTCCAACTCTTGGCTTTTCAAAAGAACCACCTAAAACTAAAACAGAGGACTATGTGTGTCATCCAAAAGCTCCTTGAACTCTAGACCACTTTCCTGGGGAGTTTGTTCCAGTGACTGACCATCCTCTCAGTGAAAAATCTTTTCCTAAAACTCAATCCAAACTTCCCCAGTGCTGTTTCTTTCCACTTCCTTATGTCTCATCACAGGTCACCAGAGAGAGACCAGCATCTCTGCCTCAACTGTTGCCCTTGAGAAAGCTGTAGACTGCAATTGAGGTCACCCCTCATCCTTCTCCTCTCCAGGCTGAACAAACTAAGTGACATCAGCTGCTCCTCATGTCTTGCCCTCAGGGCATTACACCATCTTGTTTGCCCTTCTCTGTACACACTCGAGTAGTTTTATATCCTTCTTACACTGAGGTGCCAAAACTGCACACAGTACTTGATGTGGGGCCGCACCAGTGCAGTGTAGAGTGGGACAGTTACCTCTCTCAAACAGCTAGCTGTACTGCCTTTGATGCACCCCAGGATATGTTTAGCCCTTTTGGCTGCCAGATCACACTGTTAACTCAAACTCAACTTGCTATCAATCCAAACACTCAAATCTCTTTCCATGGGGCTGCGCTCCAGCCACTCATCCCCCATTTTGTCTCTATAACCAGGATTACCCTGTACCAGGTGCAGAACCCAGCACTCGCTCCCGTTAAATTTTATGTAGTTGGTGATTGCCCAGCTCTTTGGTCTATCCAGATGACTCTGTAAGGCCTCTCTGAGGCCTTGCTGAGAAACTCCACAGGTCCTCCTAATGTAGCATTGGCAAACTTAGTGTCTTTTGATTTCTGCATCCAGACCATTTATAAAAACATTAAAGAGCACTGCCCTTAAACTTGAGCCCTGGGGCACCCCAGTGGTGACTGGCTGTCAGCCTGACGTAAGCCCGTTTAATATAACTCTTTAAGCCCACTGTAGCAGTTTGAGAAATTGTTTTCCCATCTGGAAGGTTTGTTTTAAACTGACCAATTGGAATATTCCTTCCCATGTCACATCCAGTGCACTACATAGGTTGTGAAAGTTTCTCGCGGGTGCTTCTGTTCTCGTGAGCGTTCTGTGCCTTTAAGAGCGGTGATCACACACTGCTCTTCCTCTTTCCACCCCGAGTGGCGTCCCTACCCACTTTGGCCAGTGGCTTGCGGCTCGGGGGACCCGCAGCTTGTCAGC
>NW_010406556.1:13345-43597 GCF_000710305.1 Buceros rhinoceros silvestris | reverse complement strand
AGGAAACACGTTTTTTGGCTCGGCTGTGCCCTACAGCTATAGCCTGCCCACTCTCTGCTGGAAGTGTTCTGCCACTGCTCTGACAGTTGCCACTTCGGCAAGCTGCCGCTTTGGAGGAGGCGACCCGTCTCTGCGGAAGCTCCCTGTGCTGTGAGGGACTGACTCCCTCACCACTGGAGCCACCACGCCTCGGGACTGCCTCTTCCTTGCCACTTCGCTGCCACCACTGTTTTGCCTTGTTTCAATCCCCAGGATCAGACTGGTAGAACTGTGCAGACTCTGCCTTCCCATGTGGTGCCCCGGCATTTTGCAACAGCCACAGGTTCTTTGTTCTGCCTCCACAGGAAACCACGTGGCCTCCACCATCTTTGATCACTGCTGCGGTGTTCATTCCCTTTCATTCCCTGTCCGCAGTTAACCCTCGCTTCTCCACCCCGTACAGAACCTCTTAATACCTCATTGATTTTCTTTTGTATTTAATATACTTTTGTTCTAGTGTTATTAAACTTTGTTTCAGTTTTCCAGACATTCAGAGGTCTCACAAATTATTCTTCCTTCTCCTAGCTCTGTTTTTTAACTCTTTCTTTCCTGGTGAAGGAGAGAGCGATTTAGAGATAGGAAGGACACATCTCTGGAATTGGCTTACCTTGGCCAAACCATTGACACCCACGTTGCCAATTGCTCACCCAGGGCATTCTGGAGTTGTATAGCTGTGTGCTGGATATTTTTTCCAGATGAGTCAAAAGTTTTGCTAAAATGAAAAAACCCACATCTACTGGATTCCCTCGTTCAACACGATGTGTGACCTTGTCATAAAAGGAAATTGAATTAGGGAAGTAGAACTTTCCCCTCGTGAACCCATGCTGGCTGTCACCAATGACTACATTGTCTCTCACATGTTCAATAACTCCCACAATAACCTTAGCCGTAATTATACCAGGCACTGAAGCAGGACTGACAGGTCTGCAATTACCTTCCTTCTTATCCTTCTTGAAAATTGGAACATTTGGCAGTTTCCAGTTGACTGAGAACTCCCCAGGCTCCAACAACCATTGAAAAATAATGGAGAGAGGTCCTGCAGTAACACTGGCAAGCTATTTGGTACCCTGTGATGAATCCCATCAGGTCCCACAGATTTATGGACATCCAGCTGGAGCATTATGTCTCAAAGTTTAGGGTCACCTGGGTTATCATTCCCCCTCCATTTCTGCTCTTCCTACACAGGGCTCCAGGGGGCCCATGGCCCATCATGTGTGTTGAAGACAGAGGCAGAGATGGCATTAAACATCTCCACTTTACGTATGTTCTTATTTGTGAGGTAACTGACCTCGTCAAATAATGGTTCAGTGTTATCTCTGATTCTCTTTTTTGCTATTAGAATATTTTAAAATGCCCTTTTGTTATCCTTCACAGTGTTGGCCAGCTTGAACTCTAATCGAGTTTTGGCCACATAGATTTTCTCCTGACAGTGGTGAGCAGCATTTCTCTATTCCTCCTTGTCCTTGCTTCCAATGTCCTTACTCTTTCATTTTCCACCTAAGTTCTAGACAAGATCCCTGCTCAGCCAAGTTATTTTTCTGCCCCACTTGCTTGACTTCTGACACTTTGGAATTGCCTGCTTCTGTGCTCTTAAGAGATGGCTCTTAAAAACTGACCAGCACTCACTGACCCCAATAACTTCAAAAGCAGATTCCCAGGGAGAATTACTAACTAGCTCTTTCATCAGCCTGAAGTCTACTCTCCTCCTGTCCAGGGCAGAATTTTTGTTGGTGGTTTTTCTTCTATCACCAAGAATTTGAAACTCAACTACTTCACGGTCACTATGATCAAGACAGCCACCAATCACCACCTCACCCAGAAGTCCCTTTCTTTTACAAACAACAAATCTAAGGCAGCATCTTTCCTAGTCAGCTCCTGTAATACCTGCACCAAGATGTTACCTTTACCTTCAACGTGCTTCAGAAATTTCCTGTACCTGTTTGTATCTGCTGTAGGATATTCTCAGTTGATGTCTGGCAAGTTAAAATCACACATAAGGACAAGGGCAGCTGATCTGGAGATATCCCTTAATTCCTTGTAGGATAATTCATTGGTAGCATCATCCTGGCTGGATTGTCCATAATACACTCCCACAACAACACCCTCTTTTTGCTTTCCCTCTCATCCTTATTCAGGGGCTCTCAACTGTGCCATTGCCAGCTGTAAGCATCATACAATCCCATAACTCCCTTACATATGGGGCTGCTCCCCTACCTTGCCTGCCCTGCGCATCCCTTCTGAAGAGCCTATAACCACCCTTTGCAGCACACCAGTCACAGAACTCATCCCACCAGGTTTTGCTTATCCCAATTATGGCATAGTTCCATGACCTATGGAGGTCAAACTTTCTACCTCCTCTGGTATATTCCTCATGCTGCACACATTAGTATAAAGGCACTTCAAATGTGCTCCAGCATAGTCAGCACATTGTGGAGCAGACTGAAGGACTTTGCTAGCACTCCATCCCTCAAACATTAGTGTGACATGGCCAGGCTTATCTGTAGTGAGTCCAGCCTTATCCTTTTTCCCTTTCAAATATAGTTTAAAGCTCTTTCCATGAGAGCTGCTATGTGCTGCACAAAGACCCTTTTCCTCCTTTGAGACAGGTGTACCCCTATGTCACCAGCAGGCTTGATGTCATGTAGACTGACCCATGATCAAAACCCCCAAAATTCGGCTGGTGTCACCAGCCTCGGAGTCTGGTATTAATCTTCCGGGTCTTCATGTTCCTTCCCGCATCATTTCTTGCAATTGGAATGATAGAAGAGGACACTACTAGTGTTCCTGATCCCTTAACCAGTCATCCCAAGGTCCTGAAGTCTCTCCTGATGCTCTTAGAATTCTTATTGAAACTTCATTGTTATCTACTTGAAAAATCAGTAATTAATAATAATCCCAGGGCAGGACCAGGAAGTCTTCTTGTTAAATCTTTAACCCAGGCCCCAGCAAGGCAAGAGACTTCTGTAAGAAGTTGGTCAGGCCTTGCTATTCAGCAACTAGAATATTCAAACTGCAGATGAAGAAACTTTAATGCAAGCAACTATAACAGTCTGTTTCTTAACGTATATCTTCCTGGATGTTTCTCGCTCACCAGGGTTACCATCAGGGTGTGAAGGCTGCTATCTTGAGTGATGCTACTGTTCCTTCCTACACACAACCAGGCAATGTGAGACTCCGCTGAAGATGCCTTTCTTCATACATCTCCACCATCTTTTTATTTCTTTGTTTTATTAAAGACCCAGGTCAGTCTTTTTAGATATAAGTACGAGAGAAATCTCTTAAGATTTGAGGAACAATTTGTGACACAAATATCACATGCATCTACATACACATGACGGGAATTACACTGCTTTTGTTTAGAGGTCACCTCTAAGAAAAAGCGATTTATGGACATTAGTTAATTTCATCATTTGGGAGGTAACATGATGCTATCAACATATTTGATAGTTTCCATGGAGATGAATGGATTCTACCAAAACAGTTGTGGTCACGAGCTCTATAAAAATTGCATGAGATCTTGAGATAGGTAAGAAATTCACACAGGTCAATACAATTTAATTTGCAAAGCTGCAAACACATTTCCCTGTTTTCTGTATCGTTAAACATAATAATAGGCTCCCTATAATTCTTCCTTAACATCTGTTTAAAAGTCCTAACTCTATGAGTTCCCTTCCCTTCCCTTCCCTTCCCTCACACACAATGGGAGTTTAAGATGTCTCGCACAATCCATTCCTGTTCTGTTTCACATTTTTAAAAAAATTGAATGGGGCTGGGAAAAATCCAGTAGAAGGGATGAAAGACATAACACTCCCCTGCACGTGCTGTTAAACTCACATATTACAAGCTTTATTTTTCATAGCCATTAGTCTCCACACAAGAATCATTTAAAATTGACTTTTTCTGTTATTTTTATGATAAACTCAGCAAACTGTTCACATTTCAAAATTTAGCATTAAAGATGTTAAATAAAGTTCAATAACTGGAGGGTTATGATCAACAGAGGAGAAATGACGTACTGATAATAATGTTAAATGGTTCTGTGACTATTTTCTTCTATAATGCCTCATTCATCCCATTTTGGTAATACAGTAAACAAGCTGCTCTAATAGACAGGGAAAAATAAGATGTCATCAATTCAAGAGTGAGCAGCTGCTGGTAGATTTTATACGACCAAAAAAGAGAAAATTTTGAGATACCAGGGTCAGTTTACATCTGATTGATTCAGCTCAGGGACTCCTACTGTCTTCAACAAAAGAGGAGAGTTGAGGCCTGTTCCCAGTCTGGCCTTGTGATGCTGTATAAGTGCACACAAAGTCCTGCCCCATCATGGGGACCTGGCTTCTATCTGCTGAGACGGGCTGGGTGAGTCTTCCAGTGATGCTGAGTCAGCTTTTGAATTAACAGAATGGTGCCAGATGCAGAGGTTTCATATTAACAGGCAGCAGGTAATGAGTTTTATTGTTACTTTGGTACATTTGTGATAGGCTGAAAATTGACCTGTACTTCAGAGTTTTTCTGGTTGTGCTTCATATTACAGCGGCTGCTTGTAGCTGTGCCAAGCTCATGAGAGAGACAAAGTCAGTAAGCAAAGGCAATACCCTTTATTACAAGTGGTAATACAGCTAGAAAAGCATAAGAAGAAGAAAATAACCCAACCCAAAAGACTTTGATGATAAATACTAGGTGAGAACATTTCCAATTTCAAATTCTATTTTGCCTTGAATATTGCAGTGGTTTTTGTATGTAGACAAAAGTTCTATATTCCTAAGGCTGGGCTGCTTTTCTAAGCCGCACTTCATGGTCTAACAGGGAATGTTACATGCACTAGGATTACATCTCAGACAGAAATGGCTGCTGCACATCATTGCCTACAAAAATACCAGCTAACAGAGAAGTTTTGAGGTACAACAACATGCATATTTGATGTAGACATTTGTCTTTGAAATGCTTCCTAAAGCCAGAATGAAATGCAGCTGATCATTACATAGACATCTACTAAGAACTGGAGGAGCCAGACATGCTTTTCCAAAAAAACTCAAAAAACCAAAACCAAACAAACAAAAAAGCCCCCAAAAACATCAGGAAGAATATAGACCATTAAAAAATGCACCTGTACAGAGGAGGAGATATGACATCTTAGGCATACAGGCAGCCTTGTAATTTTTTTTGCTAGGGTTTCCTAAGAATAAATCTGCCTTAAAAAGCATCCTGACACTGCTACAGTTTGTGAATTCTGGGTGAATCCTGCCCCAGAGACAGGGATCTTGATCACCTCTGTCTGGCTTGAAGTGACAAGGTCAAAATCACCCATGGTGGGAAACACAGACGCATTAGAAAAACTTTGCTAATTAACTACTACTGGCTTCCTGCTTTCGCTAAGACACTTGGGAGAGGAGAGCAAGGGAGAACAGATGCTGGTGAAAGCCGGTGGTGGCCCATCAACATGGGTACATCATAGGACAAAAATTTTAGGAATCTTAGAATTTAAATCTCTATCCACTCTACTCAGGAAAATAAACCCCCATATCTGCAGATGGTAAATCTCTGAGTGTTGCAGTTCTGCATCCAGTTTCCTTGATACAGCTCTGATTAACAAAACTTCTGAGAAATGGTGATGAGTCTGGAAGCAGTAAGATGAGCTGTGCTCTGCAACCACTTGCATCTATGTCCAACACAGATTGCACTGCTGAAGCCAAGATGATTACTCCTGAATTAGACCAGAATAACCAAGAAGGGGATTTGGCCTGATGCATTTGAAGGATCGTTTTTGGGACTATGAGAATAACGACTTGTAAATTGAAAAAAATATTCTCTTAGGTCAGACAGTGATTTCTCCAGATGATGATTCTATGGGGTTTGTGTCTGGCTGGATTTTGGTAGAGAGGCTACAAAAGTGGCTTTTGTAAGAAGTCTGTAGAAGATCTCCCAGCTCCTCTGGCCAAGGCTGAGCCAAACAGTGATGGTGGAAGAGCCTCTAAGATAAAAGGGTAAGAAGTAACAAGTCCGTTGCTGGGAATAATGTATCCTGAGGAAGGGACTCATGCTGGACCAGTTCATGAAGAGCTGAGGCCCTGTGGGAAGGATTCACTATTGAGAAATTCATGAAGGACTGTCTCCCATGGAGAGACACCTCATTGGAGCAGAGGAAGGCGGTGAGGAGTTTTCCCCCTGAGAAAGGAGTGACCACAGTCCCGATTCCCTACCCCCCTGAGCTGCTGGGAGGCAAGGAGGTAGAGAATTTGGGAGCAGACCTGAGCCTGGAAAGAAAGGAGGGATAGGGGGGTAGGTGCTTTTAAGATCTGGTTGTATTTCTCATTACCCTACTCTGATTTACTGGCAAATTGGTGCTGGTTTTGTTGTTTAAATTAAATAGATGTTTTTTTCCTCAAGCCAAGTCTGTTTTTTACCTGCGGCCATAATTGGTGAGTGAGCCCTCCCTGTGCTTACTCTCGACTCTTGAAACTTTTGTGACGTTTCCTGCTTCCCAACCCACTGAACTGGGGTAGGTAAATGAGTGGCTGCATGGTGGCTGTATGGTGCCTTGCTAGCTGGGCCTAAACCACAACAATGAGGAAGAGAAAATGGAGCTTTCTGGACAGAGCAGCACAAGCATGAACATATGTGCCAAGTACAGAGACCAGCAAAAAAAATTGTCACTGAAAGCCTTTGAGCGTGGATTATTATTTATCAAATAATAGTGCTGAAGAAATTACTGTAGAGAAATAGTTTCCGAGCTGTAAAACATGACTGCCTTTGGATTAACTATTAAAACAAAATTGAAGTCGGTTATGTCTTCATTTGCAGAAATACCAGGCCATGTTTTCATCCTATTTACCTATCTAAGAATATCAAACAAGACTATGCCATGCTTATTTATCCTCATCAGTTTGATGTTGGAAGCAGATCCAAAGTAGTTCAAGAGCTGTTAAATCTTCTTTCAAGATTCTTCTAATTAAATTATAAAATCTGTCTTTCATCCTCTCATCTACCAGCAGACCATTGATTGTGTTATCTACACAAAATCTGGATCACAGCTAAAGCCCAAATTGCTTCAAAACCACTTTGACAGTTTTGTGTTGTTGAAATAATTAAATGTAAAGATAATGTGATTTTCCATGATTCGATCAATATTTTTATGCTGTATGCGTGAATAGCATCACTTTCTTTTATAATAATTTTTGAATCTGAAAGAATAATTAGAAAATGTTTGGTTTAGAATTGGTTTTCACTCTTTTTCCCAGGCAAAGGAAAACCAAAACCCAAAGAGTTTTTACCCATCTCAATATAGAGTAGCTATGGTTTAGAGAGATACAATGGTTCCCAAAATTGTGGGGGTTTTTCCTGAGCAGAATGAAAAAAAAAACCAAAACCAAATTATTTTTTTTGACAGTGGATAGAGGGATTAATTATAGTTCCTCACTTTAAAGCAGCTGTGTTAGTATCATGCATGCTAAATAAGTTTACAGTTGTGGGATATCATAATTGGAATTTAGTCAGCTTCGAACTACCCACGCTTGAATTGAGCTCTGTGAGCCTCCAGCAAAACTTTTGACAGCTCAACTGCTATAATGGAAAACTGTGAAAGAATTACAACATTTAGAGTTCCCTAGATCCCCTTCTTCTCTCCCTCTGACACTAGGCATTATTATCTCCAACAACACCCATCAAGACTGCAGCACTAGTCACACTACAGTGTCCTGCAAACTCTTCTTTGCTTGTCTTTCACAACCTTTGAAAAGTCTACCATGCTAGCTAGAAACACTCAGAAGCCTAAAATCAGCACGTTGCAGCCAACAAGTGTACCACAGTGATTGCTTGCCTCATGAAAAGCATGGTGTTCTACGTGTTGTTGCTACTGATGAAGATCAATAATAAAGACAAAGGCTAATGAGGGCTGGGATTTTTTTCCTTATACCTCAGGCTGTCCCTTCTCTATAAATGCTGTGCAGGGGAACAGACAAGCTGGAATCACCATTTCAAAGAAGACCTGCTTGGAGACAACAATGTTTACCTCATCTTAGCTCTTTACTCCTCTTTCAAATTTCCTGTATCTTTCATTAGGTCAACAAAAGTATTTTTACTTCATTAAAAGAAACTGTAGTTAGGAAAACTGAGAAACTATTAAAAACTCACTGATGTGTATCTCATGCAATCCTGTAGTGGAGTGAATCAGAGCTGTGCTTGAAGTTTTTGGTTTCTTTCCATTTGTACCTTTAATGAAAGATGAAAGAAAATTAATTTTGGTTTTTTCAGAAAACTTTTTCAAATAAATTTTCATAGATTGAGAGATCACACAGATAACATCCAACAACGTAAAAGTGAGCAAAGCAGGTGAAGAGATAAACTTGTACAATTATTTACTGGAACCAAGTGACTTTGGAAACTTCCAGGCTCTGTTACCTGAACAAGAGACAAAAATATTTGAATTCCCAGGTGTTGTAGTGAAGTAGGAGTTTCTCAAATGTGCGATTGCAAACCACTCCTAAAATTCAATCAATTGAAAGATAGCATAGTTCTAGAAGTCAAATGTTCCACTTTGCTAAGCTGGCAGTTCTTCATTGTTGAAAAATAAATTATTTTAGTATTCATTGCAACATTCTTTTTCTTACTTCACCTGATTTTTGCTGTTACTCATATTTTTTCTTTAACCATTCCCTACTGGCTTTTTATAGAGATGCTGAGTTAGATAGGCCTTCCATTTCACCAAAAATGGTCTTATCTGCATTTTCACATACATAAACATACAGAAATTAGTTTTTAATAGTATCTCTAATGTTCCTGGACAGGCAGCATCTGGCTTACTCAAACATGCAACCCCCACACTGCTTTACAGACTTCAGTCAGACCGAAGTCTGCATTGCAGATAGAGATAGGTAGTCTTTCAAAGACTGTGGAAATTACTAACTAATTTAAAACTTGAACTTTTGAAAGGTAGTTCAAATGAAAGATCAGTATCAATATCAAATGAAATATCATATCAATAAAGTCCCATTAACCTGAAGTTAGGGTAGATTTAAATACTATAATTTGCCTTGTGGAAAATCTTTTTACCTCTCAGCAACAAATATTGTTCAACAGGAAATCCAAGAACTCAATTATTTGCATGATAGAACATTTCACTTTAAATAAATCCGGTGTTACTTCATAAGCACCCACTGCACGGCAGATGCGTTTTCACCTCCCAAGCACTCAGCTGAAGCCTTAGCACATTTAGCTAGATTAGCAACAGTCTGACAATATTCAGTCAACTCTGCTTTCCTTTTTAGTATGAATGACTATAAGATGGTTTGCAGGGAAATTTAAGGGAGCTTTTATTTGTGTGTTTAGTATTTTAAGAAGTTCACAAACTATCAGAAAACAGAAGTAATCAAGTGCTAACAATCAGCAGCAATAAAGTGATAAAGTGTTTCCTGGAAGCAGGAACTCAGATATTCATTTTCTTCAAATATCAGCAACCCTTTAAACTGTACAACATTTTTCGTGATGAAACATAGCATTCATTTACTGGATTTGCTAAGGAAGTTGGATGGTAGCAGTCATATCATGGGAAAAGTAATCTCAGGAACTTCCACTACAGAGTATCAGGCCCTTGTAACTCTTTCAGTGTGCAACTCTGCCTTACATAAAACTGTTCTAGAGTGGTTGGACTTCAAGAAGAAATTGTTTATCAAGCCAATGAATCAAAGGGCCTTTTTTTTTATTTCATCAATATGTACTTGATTTCAATAAAAGCTTTGAAAATTATACTGTTCTTGTAAATGAAAAAAATTCTGTAAATGTTGTGTCCGTTTTTATAGATTAAACTTTAATTCTAATTGCATAAAATAAGCCAAACTTGTTAGATTTTACCACAGAATGATGCCTCTGAATTTTCCTACTCCTAACTAAGTTCCACATTTCCTACAATACCAATAGTTTTAACTGCTATCATCGTCATGCAACAAGTAACTTCACTGTTTAAAACCTAAAGACGTCTGTGGTAACTGTCAGTTATCACTGTGTAGCGGTATTTAGAAAATAACTGCTTTTGAAATAGGTTTCCCTGTTAAGTATATACGCAATTACTTAATTATTAACTGAACAACAACAGGTAGGGCAGCATCTGAGTTTGATTAACAGTTATGCATATAACTATCTATTAAAATATAGTGATAAATGTGATGCTGTTTATCCCTGTTCAAAGACAAAACAAAGAAAAACATGTTGCAGCTGAAGAAAATTGGGATAAAATGTTTGTAAAATTATACACAGTAACTCATCAGGCAGATTTGATCACAGCAATATATATTCAAGTATTTCACTCAGTTAAATTTTAGATCAAACACATGATTTAAATATCAATAAAATTAGTGGCTTAGTAAAGGATCTTCCTGGGTTTGCTTCATGCCAAAGAAAATTTATTTCTTAATATTTTTTAAAGTTTAATTTTGTAAACTGCTATACAACTATACAGGAAAAAAAATTACGATACCAGATTTCTTAGATCTTTTGGTTTCATAAGCAGAAGACCTCCTCCCTTCAACTCACACAGCATCAGGTGTGCCGTCTAGCTCCATCTAGGTACAAATTCAAATACAAGAATAAGACAGCTTATTTTAGAGCTTTCCCGGAATACAGTTTGATTCCTACCACCTGTAACAGTCCTTCAAACATTATTTCAGCATATCCCCAGGCTACACAAGTATAAGCAACATTTATTATTATTATTATTGTCAAGCTGTTCCAGTCTGACAGAATGAGACATGTCATTCTAATTATTCCAGGAACTTTGAGGTCAATTGCATTGAAGAAATATGCCTTAGTGAAGAGGCATAATTTGACCCAAAGGAAACTTAGGGTATGCAAATGTGACATATTTTCTGGTGTAACACCTTGAGAACACCCTTTATCATCACAGGTAGTAGTAGCCTATCGCTTGGTTTAATCTGATAGTAAGAAACAAAATGAAGCACGTTATTTTTAGCATTTCATATTCATTACTTACAAATAGGATTTGTCTTCCATATCACATGGTATCATTTCTGATTCCTAGCTGGGTAAAAATCTTTAAAATGAATCAAGGAAATTAGAAGAAAAATGAAACTATAAGACTGTGAAAAACAACGATTACTGCTGAAAATGCTAGCAGTTTTGGTGAGTCCACGTTCCATTCCAAATTTCATTCATTTAATACATTTCCTCTCACACAAATATGTAGTTCAGCCTCACAGTGCATCAAAGTCTGTCACATATAGATATTTAACATAGGAATTTGATAGAATAAAGTGATTCATACATATGTAGATGTGCCATTTCTTAATTTGTGTCATATATTGTCACATACAAAAATGTATACACTTGCAACTGTGTTCATGGTTTTTTTATCTTTTCTTCTTCTTTTTTTTTTAAAGGAAATATATCTTACCTCCCATTTGATGAGAAACAAAACCAATTATGAAATGATTTTGAGGGTAAAAAAAACTTCTGGAAATTTTTGTGTGCAAAAAGAACTTCCAGATTCAGCAAGAGTTTTTGTAAGCAGTATTAGATCCTTTTGTCACATTAAAAAGAAATCAAATACTAGCAAAGGAAACTTGTTTTTTTTTGCTTTACATGTCTCTGCATGTATTCTTTGCTGAGTCATCCAACACCTAGCTACCCTGACCTGCCACGCAATTTTCATCCTTTTTTAATCTTAACTGTTATATTACTGAGCTGCATGCTATTTGCAGTCCACACAGCTACAGAAGCTTTGCAAATATTTCTGAAAAATGATACTTTCTATTTATAATGGAGAAGGCTAAGGCATCAGATGAAACAAGATTCTCAAGTTTACTCTAGAAAACTAGCATTCTGATACACAGACTCTGAAATGGAGGAAAGGGCCAAGATTGTTTTTTAATTTCTTCCCACTTCTGACACACTGCTGTTCTGCTACTCGTTACAGGGGGAGAAGATGCCGGGGTATTTATGCTTAGCAGCTAGGAAAATGGTATCAAAGTCAAGCACAGTGAAATTAGATTTTAGATCCCCTGTCAGTATTGAAGAGAAAATATTTCACATGAAGTCCCTGCAGTGACTGGTAACGTGGAAGTTGCATTAGTACATTTAGAACGTTAGTTCTAAATCACTCAGTGATTTGGAGACTTAAAGCGCTACTCCTTTTCCTTCTTTAACCCAATGCTGTCCTGTTTTTCTGTCTCTCTTTTCTGTTTGCTACAGTTGTGACAATCTTTTAATACATTTCTATTATGGAGTCTCAGTTTGAGTTTAAAGAACCTTGTATCTGCTTTTCAAACAAAATAGCGTGCAATCTCATGGCTTATTCAAAATGCCGATCTTTCCAGCTATGAAATTAATTTTTTACAAACTTACATTCCATTTTTTTAAATTTTATTTCATCTCCACAGTAAGAAACACATGCAAGGAAATGGTGTCAAAACTTTGCGCATGCGTAAAATGTTCTCTTTATTACTGTATTACTAAGTATCTGGTATGAGACATGAACTTATTTATTTACACTCCTATGATTAATGTATCTTTGGCAAATTTCTGCAAAAGGAGAGATGAAGGTGCATAACGCTGCATCTTCTGGAAGCTTCTGTGCATAAAGCATCAGAGCATATCTGGGAGCATCTTAAGCATGTGGCTCAACAAAGCAGTCTGTATGCCTCGAGGATTAAAGAATCCATGCCTATTTTGATGAGGTGGCTTATGCCTGTGAAGCAATGCTTACCTTTCTTATAATCCATCCCCACATCAAGGCATTCTCCTTTACCTGCCATTCTGCCTCACTGTAAGTATAGGCAGGAGGAAAAAAAGCCCACCAAAAAATGGAAACTCTTTGTGCTTTCAAAAAGGTACTACAAAAAAACCTAAACAACTTAAACAAGATCTTCTATTCTCCATAAGGGTGGAAAATAACATGCTGAAAGCCAGTGTCAGCAAAGATATAATTTACTATTCATGCTTGTTGAGTATTTAAAAATGCAATGGCAACCTCAAAGTGGATAGGAATATTTATTCCTTTATGACTGAATAACAAGTGGTGCTAAAATCTCAGGGTCTGGAGGTCCACTTTGGGAAAATACACAAATCTTGAATGCCTGTCCTTTTATCTGCACAATATTCAATGACGAGTTAGCAAATTAAAGATGTCGTTCCTGAGAACTGGCTTTCCAGTGACATTCACCTTGTCATACTTCAAACCCAGTTCTTAGAAAAGCTTTTAATGAAAATAATCATTATCTACAAGCTAGATAAATAGAAAATGCTTTCCTTTTTATTTTTTTTTAGGTTTATTAAATCTATTTGAAACCGTATCACCATGCATTACCTAACAATATAGTGCATTTATGTGGCTCCTGTTAATACATTTCAAAAACGATTTTGATTGCCAGATGTATTTTTATTATTTTTTACTTTTGAAAATGAGGGCTGTATCCTGTATTGCTGTGGCAATGCCCTCAGGATTTGGGTCTTGTAAGTGCAGAACTTTGTATAGTAAATGACAACCATTGCCATACCCCTTCATAGTTAAAGGTGATGACTTTCATCTTATTTAATAATAAAACTCCAATATCTTCAATAGAGAAATCGTCTTTGATTTTGTGTTTGCATAGCTCAGAGGAAAACAAGCCCTTGAACTTCCTGGGCCATCAGATTCATACTGTAATACAATCAATTATTAATGTTATTGTGGGCAATAATATTCTGGAAGGATGCTCAACATTGACTCATAATTGACTGATACTTAATTTCTGATGTGAATATCTGGAGTAAATTTGAATCCCTTGCTAAAATGTTGCTTGAAAGTCCAGTCACAAACAAAACAAAGAAACAAACAAACAAAAAATTGCAGTCTATATCTACACTAGTAAATTAAGCCATGCTAGGAAATGATCCAAGTACTGCAATTGCATGTATTTTTCAGTTGGTAATATGCTCTCTGGCAGGTACTCTGTCTGGATCCACCATCCGTCTCTTAAACAATCCCTTGGCTCCATTATGGAGTTTAAGACCAACCCGTGGTTAAGTGGGACCCTCTTTTGGAGGATAGGAGGATTTAATGATTTGGATTCCAGCCTTTTTGAACAAATTGGGCTCAAGGTCAGCAAATACCCTAACATTGTTTTACTTGGTATTAAAGGTGTCACCACAGGGACCAGATATCACAGTATTGTTGTTTACAGTATTATCGACAACAGAGTCATCTGTCACAGCTCTGGAATATGCTTGCCATTTTGTTTAGCTGATTCATATTTCAGTGTAAACTGTTAAGCGCCTTCAACTGCCTCTGTTCTTGTACATGGCCAGATTGCAAACAACAGGGAAAAAATCTTATCATCTATAAGCAAGCATTTAATTTCTTGGCTGAAAATTTCACAGGAGAGAGGCCTCCAGTTTGTATGCTAGTAAGTGCATTCACGGTTGAGAAAACATCAAAAAATGGACTGCCACGAGAATAAGTTTGCACATGACTGAATGAGTCCAACCCACTTGCATTCAAATGTCCAAAATGAATGGTCCAATTTCTGCTTTCAGTGTGCTCCTGTAATTCCATGCATAAATGTTCAGACTACCATAAATCTGGGACAGCTGTTCTTCTATCTGAACAGCTTCTTTCAGGATTTTCTCTCATCACAGATATTTTTCAGAAAAATCTGATCAGGAACTATTTCCTGATCACTTGAGCTACTGAACAAAAATTAATAAGCAATAATGATGGATGAATCACTAAAGCTGTATGATTTGGCTCACAGGACGCCTCTCCTCTCTCTCCTAATCATAATTTGGAAGCGGCTGGCTGGAAGTCAGGAATATCTGTTTGGAGCTTCTCAGAAGCATCTTAGTGAGCAGGGGAGGGATTCCAGGTAACAGAACTTTTCCTTGACATACCAAGTCAGGGAGGATAGAACTTCTGAAAGAAAGTCAAAGCTTCTGAAAGAAGTCAAAATGAAAGTAAACTACAAGACATATTTTGCAATTATAGTACTGGGCAAGTTTTATGGGTATTTCTCTCTTTATGCCAAATCGCTTCTACAATGACAAAGAAAATTCTTACTCATTCTGTGTCTCAGACATGCAAACTGTAATTTCTTTCCCATACTATCTGTACAGATTTTTGAATACTTCAGTGGGAAGCACCTACAGGCAAAAGCTGAGCTTCAACACAGCACGTACAACTCCCAGTACAGCTGACTGACCTATGCTAACAATACACACTGTAAACAACTCAGACACTATGTGGACTGACCCTGAGGTTGAAGCTCATGTATTACTTATTTAACTGTGTAAGTCATGCCTGACAAAAGGTAAACTTTGACTTAAAAACAAAATTTCAATCATAATTTAAAGTGTCAGTTCACATTTTGTATTTTGCTTAACTTTTAATGTTTTTTTTCTAACCAAGGTATTAAAACCTCTTTTTCTAAGAATGTTTCAGTATGATTTTGCACCAGAGGTTTAATTAACACAGTAATGATAACTGTGGCCTTAAGCTATTTCTGCAATGTAGTCAGCAAGGGTAAGTGGATGGATAAATAAAATAAAATGGCAAAAGGAATCTGTTGTCAGTCACCATATGATGCAATTATTAACAGTCCTACAAATTTTGTTTAACTCTATGTATGGTTTAAACCTATGAAAAATGTACTTTGTTAGTCATACGTATTTTCATGACAGATGCATCTTATAAACAACAACCCTAATGGAATAGTTTCCTAAGTGAAGAGCTGAAACCCATGGGTTATTGTGATAAAAACAAGAAAATACGTGGTTTGATATCAGAGTTTCCTAAATGCAACCTAAAAAACCTGATTTTTTTTTTTTTTTTTTAGAGCAGGGGATTTGTATCCATAGTTTCATGCATTTCATGTTCACCTAGTAATGCCATTCTACATAGTAATTTTGCACAATTTAATATAATCAGGAGGAATACTTTACTCGATCTTTTTAGGTACAGAAAAAGAAAGCTCAGCAAGAATCTAACATTATTTTATCTCAATATTTTGTTACTGGAAATAAAGTCATTACAGTCTTTGTATATATAATAATACATTCAGGAATAAATATTTAATATTATCAAATGTGGTAAAATACTTGGGAAAGAGGTTAACAAAAATGCAGACGGTGCTGTATTTTTTTTGTAATATTTAAAAAGTGACTGCGCTGAGACAGAAATTACCTTGAAACTTCATTCAGTAAATTCAGTTAGATTTTTAATTCCAATTCGGAACATTTAGCCCATCCAATAATAGATCCAATAATAAATCCATATATGAACAAAAGCAATGTCACTGCAGTGCACAAGTATGTGCTCAAAGCCAACCTTCCTAAAAGGCAAGTCCAGCCAATTTTTTGGCATCCACTGAGCTTGATCACAAATAAACCTTCCATAGTACACACTTGTGAAACAAAATAATTCGTCTTTTTATAATGTTCATGTATATAGATGGGTCAAAAAAGTGCATCCCAAAGTAGACTTATACATGAGATACAGTGTTTTCTCATTAGTAAGGGAATGCATACATAAGTGTGCAAGCACATTCAAATATACTTGAACACAAGTATAGATTTCTAGCCACAGAAAAGAAATTACAGCTCTTACGGAAATGAACAGAAATCATCTATAAATATACACAGCCAGAACTCCTCACTTAGTGCAGTAAATAAAATGGCTTATGTCCTAGTTTGAAAGTAACACACAGTATTTCACTTCTGATTTAATTAATCAAGGACCCATAATTTGAGTAATTATAATTATCAAATTAAAAGGGCAGAACCACAAGTATGGCTGAAGTACATTTGCGCTGAAATGAAAAAAAAAAGAAAAACAGAAAAAAGCCCTGCTGATTTTATTTTAATCCCTTCTTTCTGAAGGCTGTTAGATTCTGCTCAAACAAATACATATCTATGGGTTAGGAAATTTCCAAATTTGTGGATGCGCAAGTCAGTGGAGGAAGAGAAATAAAAGAGTCAGTGTAGTGAATCTAGTTCACTGGAGGAGCTTCTCATGCTGTATTCAGGCTAATTTAACCACACAAATTCTTCACAGTTCTGAAGAGTGCAAAGCAGTCAATAGTGGGCAGGAACAAATTTCAAGTGAGTAAATACATTTGCCTATTGTTACAGTCAAAGGATTACAAACATATAAGGGAATTACAGATTATTACTTGTCAATCAGGTTTTCTCTGAAATATTAGCCATTTATACAGTCAAAACTTTAAAAAGAAATGCACCTGTTGAACAGCTCTCTATATAAATGTGTAACTTTACACCCCTTCCCCAACAAAGAACAAGCAAACAAAAAGATGTTTGTTGAAAATTCATGCCCGGAGAAGGGCAATGAAGCTGGTGAAGGGTCTACAGTGCAAGTCTTCTGAGGAGCTGCTGAGGGAACTGGGAGTGTTTAGCCTGAATAAAAGGAGCCTGAGGGGAAAACTTATCACTCTGCAACTTTCTGAAAGGAGGCTGAGGTCGGTCTATTCTCCCGTGTGACAAGTGATAGGAGAAGAGGAAATGGCCTCAAGTTGTACCAGAAGAGAGTTAAGTTGGATATTCAGAAACATTTCTTTACAGAGAGGGTTGTCAAGCACTGGAACAGGCTGCCCAGGGAAGTGGTGGCATCCCCGTCTCTCCCCCAAGTGTTTAAAAGATGTGTAGATGTGACGCTGAGGGACAGAGTTCAGAGACCCTGGCAGTGCAGGGTGAACAGTTGGACTTGATAATCTTAAAGGTCTCTGCCAACCAAAATTATTCTGTAAATAAGAAATTACTGCCTGGTATAAGTATCCAAACTAGGTCTGTGACACTGCCTGAAAGTACATGTTGTCATGATGAGTTATTTTGGACTGAAAATTTCGAGCTTAAAGTAAAAATAGTTATAGCTGGAGGGGAAAAAAGGAACTAAAGAGAAAGAAGAAATGTGCTAGAAATAGGACAAAAAATGTTATAACAATTTGATTATTTTTTTATTTCTCCTTGCAATTTATATACGATCCTAGATAGACAGCTGCCTTAATTACATGTGCATGAATTTCTGACAATGCTTTTTTTGTCTGAGAAGAAAACCCATACAAAGAAACTTTTCACCTCTTCTGAGATCATGAAAGCCAATGAAAAACAAATGAATTATACAATTAAAAGTGGTGTGATTTTCCAGTATGAATACTACTTTTTCTTTAGTAATGCTGCAATTTCCTCACCATAACCATTTCTAGCAAACTAAATAAAGTCCAACTGACTCACTTGAAGTATCCCCTTTTATCATTGTCTTGCTTTGGAGTCATTTGTATTAAAATATCACCATTCATTACATACCTTTTTTCAGTAATCCTTTTTGGCACTCAGGCTGTCGATTAGTTCTCAACACAGGCAGGACTGTAGAGAAGAGAACACAAACACAAGATGATGTAAGGTGGAAATACAGGTTGTTAACCTGCAAAGATTCGTGCACCTGATGACTCCATGCACTGCAAGGAAGCCATGCTGACATCAGCTGAGCTGTTCTCAACATGCTAAGTTACACGTGATCTCAAATACTCGCAGCCTCAGGAACAATTAGGAGAGAAAACAATTGGTACCTTGTGTCTCTAAAGCCCTCTTAAAACAATCCGTTTCAGTTTTAGAAGTTACCATCACGTTTAGTCACGGTCTGCACATTTTCATGGCTCAGTTCCATAAAACTTTTTTTTTAGTGGACACCAGACCACCAATTTTGCTTTCATGACTTGCTTTCACTTGTCCATTTTTACTAAGGAATGCTTCAAGTTAATTCTGCCTTGAGTAACAAAAAAATGGAAAAACAGACAGGTGTTTTTCCTCCTCACTCAGCAGCCCATGCTGAGCTGCTCTGACCATGATAGTGCAGCAGGATGCCACAGAAAAACCTTCTGAACCTCCCTTTCTGGTTAAGCCAGTGTCTGACCCCATGCAATACAGTTTGGATTGCTGCTACTCCATCTGGAGCATCTTGCTGAATCAAGATGGACAGAGGGACTTCATTTTAGGTTGTGATTTTTGGAGTAACGAGTAAAAACCTCCTGAGAAACTGTGGAAACGTAGTGTCTGTTCCATTAACTTTTTTCATCCTTTGTCCCATGGGCAGGAACTTGGTTCTCCACTTCAGCCAAAAATGGTATCAGCACACTGAACATTGAATCTAAGGGTGGCCTCTGGTAGATTTGCTGTCTGTTTTTCAAATTCAGTGTGACATGCTGAACTTCAAACCTCTAAAAAGTCAGAGTCTGTAATATTCAAGTATGCAAAGTTTGGGGCTGCAAATCATAAGTTAAAACAAACTTATGGGGTGTCTCATAGGACACTGCATTCTGGACACATGAACAGGGAGAAAATGTTAGCAGAACATAAAGGCAGAGCTATTGCTTAAACAAAGTGACCATGCCTTGAAGTATCTGATACTTGTATTTAATATTTAAACACGATGAGATTGCGTATCTACTTCAGTGTTTCTTTTGCAGCAGCTTTTTTTTCTTCTTTTTTTTTTTTTTTTTTTTTTTTTTTTTTTTTTCCCTTTATTTTGACTGAAAGAATTGGGTAACTTTGGTGAATTAGATGACCCTCTAAGACAAGAAGGTAGGCTAAACCAGTCCACGTTTACTCACCTCTGCTACAAGCTAAGAGCACACACCATGGTCCAGATAATGCTCAATGACTTTGAAACAGTGACAACTTGATAAGTGAGACTGCACTCTGAAGGTTTTCGTTTTAAACAAATATTCCCTTCTCTGCTAAAAAGTGGAAGCAATAAGAAAAATTTTAATTGGCAGTTTATGAAGTTTCAGATTTCAAGTGTTACAAGTGCCTTCGTTTCCATTCCTTTGGATTTATTATTTTTACAGGAAGTTTTTTAATATTTGTTGCTACAGTGGCACTAGGATAATAATTTGAAATAAAAGCTTAATTTCATGTGTAACTGTGCCACACCATAGCACAGTTTAACAAGCAGTATCTCTGGTTTCCCTGTCCCAAGATTTCTGAGCACTCCACTGTCTGTTATAGTAGTAGTGATTCATGGTACCTGAGTAAACAAGAACACATCTGTGTTACTAGCTTTACATCTAACACAGAGTCACACTGAAGTAACTGGCATGAGAGATTGATAAACTCCTCTCCTAGATTAGCCAAAATGCCCAGACTGGAGAATCTCCTGCAGTGTGAACATGTGAGGATGGAGAACGTGTAAACCCGCAGAGTACTGCACTGAAGAGGAAGGATAGAAGGCTTTTAAAATTCTGCCTGCAGCAGAGAAGTAACTCAAATTGAAGTCCCAGAAATGGGTATGAAATAGAAACTTTCTTGCTGTCCACGCGGAGGGCAATTCAGGTAGATATAGAGAGTTGCTCAGCTGTGAAGGCAGAGTGGAAAAAAGCGCAATCCTTTTCTGTCTTCCTTTTTCCTCTGTGCAGTGAGATGGAAGGCAAATGGTTGTTCAGGCTTTTGTTTGGTTTGACTCACCCAGAAGACTTGAATTCTGTGTTACAATTTCCCTCATCCAACTCTATTACTTTGTTGTTCTAATGAAATGTAGTCTTGAGGCTGAAAATCCTTTTTTATATGTTGATTCAAATAAAAACTTGGAGCAGCTCCATCTCAAGGTTCTGGGATCTTGTCACAAAGGCCTTTTAAAACCATTTCTTGGCAAAGACTCATGTTCTCTCCAGTAGGTAACAGGAGTATTAGCAATTATATTTGACTGGTAAACATGTGCCAAAGAGATTAGATTGTCATTAATTGTGGGTGCATGGTTCAACATATTTATAAAAAAATTGCTGTAATTGTACAATTACTGTGCTTGTAAGAGGGCAAAAAAATCTAGGGAAAAGGATTTCTTTGTGTTTAGAAATTACAAATAGGAGATAGGCAACCAAAAATCAGACATTAGAAAACAACAGAAATTACTGCATTAATGATACAATTGCCTTGTATTTGAAGGAAACACCTAAGAGGGCATTAGCAATTACAGAAGGCAGGTAACTATGACCTTTGAAAATTTTATTCTCACGGGCGTCAGTAGGTTGACCACCTATAGCTGAGTTCTTCCTCAGCCAGTTTTTTATAGAGTATTCACGTAAGCCATGAGATGTTTGTATGGAGAAATAAGGATATTTCTGAGTCCTCTCCTTCATGTTCGACCTGGAAAAAAAGGGTCTGGATAGAGCTCCCAGGAATATTAACTACTGAAAAAGATTCTTGTTTTTCAGAGCTTTCTAATCTGAAATCCAAGTGTAATCATGATGGTTAATTTCACCAAGATAAATATATTCTCACATCTACACTGTTTGTGCTTGGTTAGTAACACCAATGGGAGATACTTGTATATTTAAGCACAGGAGACATCAACAGAAAACTACTGGCAGTAATAATAAGCTCCAGAGGTGTCATAAGGGGTTTTTGGAAGATCTTGGAATTACTGGACTAGAACCTGTACGACAAAAACCTAGACTAAATCAAAGATGAACTACTTTTATTGACCTCTATAAATGTTAGAGAAGATTGGTTTTGATCAAATATTTTCACATTGCTATTTTCATTAGTGAAAAACAGGAGAAATAAAATATTTATTTTCAACATTACTTTCAAATTAAACAGATTGGATTGTACCCTCTGAACAAAACCCGTCTATTCAAAAGTCTGCTGTCATTCATAAAAATAATTAAATAATCTGTAATTTTTTTTTAAAAATGTCTTAATGGAAAGATTTTTTTCTACGGAAAAATAAAATGAAAAAACTAACTAAGAAAGTATCTCATATTGACTTTAAAGGTTTTCTCTCCTCTTCCATGTTATTTTTTTCAGTAAGATCAAAAAACAACTTCCAAAACTCACCTCTAAGAAGCTACCATATCAAGCTTTGGAGTGATGTAAGGCTATAAACCATACAGCTTAGAGCTGGGATTGTAATTACTTATATTCATATTTTAGATTGTATCTTCAAGCTGTTCGATAATTTTTATTGGCAAAACTGTTTCAGCCAAGTACAAAAAGACTGATGATTTTGGTACTTCCAAGCTTTTCACGTGAGAAACCCAGAAACAGCTGTTCTAGATCAAACTCATCACACAGCTGTATCTATATCCTAACTGTCCTTACATTAGATAGATGAAGTCCAGTCAGTTTTAAATCTCGGTGTTGACTGCAATACATATTCTAAAACCTGAAGACAAATTAATTCAAGAAAGAGTCCCTTGAGTACCAGCAATCCATTAGCACAGGATAGTCTCTCTAACAGCCATTTTGGGTAAGAGCCCTATGGCTATTGTCAAATATGTAATAACAAATCCTTCTTGTAATAATCTGACTCTTAAATAGCTCCAGTTATCAGTGTTCAAAATAGTATCACTATCCAAGAACATGTTCCAAAATACAGTCATCTTGTGCTCTTTTCTTGTCACAAAAGCTGCTGCAGAGCACAAAAGCTCAACAACAAATCAGATTATTTATTAATCACATAAAGTCATTTAGAGAATTCTTTCAGCTTTGGAAATTCCAACTGACATTTGGCGTCTTTGATTATGTATTAAACATTTCTATACAATTCAGCCTCTTACCTAAACTCAGAGAAGATACTCTAAGGTATCATGTCTGTAGAAGTCCTTTACAGGCAACTTCTTTGCCAGTTTCAGCTTATTCTGTTAGAACACGAAAATGCCGTGAACCTGGAAAAGACATTGAGGCTTAATTTATATTTAGTTACCTGTGCCTTGGTCATTCTGAAAAATACTGAACCAGACTTTGACTTCCCTCTGCAAAGTCTCGTTAAATACAATGGGACTCTGAAGTGTATATATCCTGAGGCATTTTTTCTCTCTAAAGTCCTAAAAGTTATGAATGCCTACATAAATAACTGTAGGTAGTCATAATTGAAGGAATTACAGGACAAAATTCTCTAACATTGCACACCACCATACTATTCAGGTGTTGATGTAATCTACAATCAAAAATATCTTCAGGTAGCTCTTCGGCAATTTTCAATTTCCTTGTTAAATACATGATTACCGAAAGTTGGGAAATTTTCAGTTTCTAGAAAAAAATTGTAACTACTCTCTGAGAAACTGAATTACACGAAATGTTGTTGTTAGACTATAATGCCAGAAGTGAAGCAGGAGGAACAGGTTTCATTTGCATAAAGCTTTTTCTTCATTTTTTATTTCTTCATTTTTCAGAAATATCACTTCAGTAATGAACTCCAATTCAGAGATTGCAGTTACCATTGTTAGAGCAATACTACATTGTAATATATGAAAGAGTACTTATTACTAATCCTGATCTGTGCATTCCAAACATTTTTTGATCTAAAGGTTCCTGAAATCGAAGGGTCTCATTTTTCTCCACCACACTATTATTCTTAGTCTGGGTCATGGCTTACTTTTATAAGTTTAGTCTTAGTAATGATGTAAGAAGTCAATGTACACAAGTAGTCTTTATACTTTTATGGGATCAAGACAAGACTTTTTTATGTCTGACTTAACCGTAGTGCCAAATCTTATTTCCAATAATAAGAAAACGTAAAAGGTGTCTCAATTTGGAGGCTCGGAAGTGAGGATGTTCAGCATTAGTCATCAGCTGACCACAGACAAAGATAATTTCTTTTATGATTCTGAGCAGTCAATGGTGATAACCATTTCTTTCGTGGCTCAAGACTGTTTTGAAAAGAAGATAGAGAAAATATCTGTAATTTCTTCAAGTTATCCGAACAAAAACAATAATATAATCTCCTATACCTAAACAAATTACAATTTCTATTCTACAATCAATAATCCCACACCCTGTGATCGCACAACAATAATAAGCTCAGAAAAATTTTCTTAGATATCTATTTCTGTTACCACCAAAGCCGAAAGTTACATTAGCTCCTATTTCTTGCTTTTTCCATTTCTTGCCTGACTGTGGCGAGTTCTCATGCTGGGACGGAGAAATCACTCTGACACAAGTATGGTGTGCAGTGAAACTCGTTTATGTTTACAATGCTTCTCTATTTGTAGACAATAGATTCTTGTTCACGTGACTGGTTACATAGCGATTGGATATGTTCCTCGTCACTCAGATAGCATGAATATCTTAAGGCACTATGATTGGATAGAGGGGTTAGTTCACATGCAGATTCTGATTGGTTAGTGTTAATCAGGCAGAGGCTAGTTAGAGATATAGTTTCTCACTTGATGGTGTTGCAGCTGGGTTTCGGCTGCCACGTTTTCAGAGGGAGTATCATATTTTTCATAGTTCTAAATCTGCTAGAAAGATACCAACACCTGACCCACGGTGAAAGAACAAAACATCTTAAGCGTGATAAAGTATCAGCAAGTGAAGTATCTCCTATAATTAAATGACTCAGACAGCCTCCCAGCAGGCAGACTGCTGCCCAGGCATTCTCCAGAGTACATATGCAAAAGTGAAGGCACAAGATGAAGAGGCAAAGATGAGTAGAGGGCTCTTATGATAACTTTTGCCAGTTTTGGGAAGGGGTGTATATTTCCCTGGCAGGGTCAAAACACTCTGTGTCCTCTTCCCTCAAAGTTAAAGAAAATTAAAATGTAGCCAACTTTTCCACAGAGCGGCTTTATCACAGTTACTTTTGAAGATGACAGGAACCATACCAACTGCACTTTAAGCTGGAAAAATCTTTGAACTCATCCTCTCATCCTGGCAGGTTTTCATATCACCTTGAAACATAGAAATAATGTCACCAGAAATACAGAAATAATCTGTCAACAAGAAGAATCAGAAAGGTTAGATGGTGCTCTGAGCTATAAACCAGAAATGAGAGAGGCAGATGTTGTCCTCACTGATATTATCCAAAGAAATGTCAGGCACCTGAGGCCAGAGGGCACCAAGGCAGATGTCACCCCATGCAGCTGGGCAAGGTGTGTGGAGGGCACTCTGAAGAGCAGTGGGGAAAGGATGCTATTGAAAGATAAAATCCTGCACCACTTCAACCAAAGGGATTTGTGTTGTGCATGGTTGACTGCTTCTGACCTCCACCCATTATGGGGCTGATTATAAAGATCCCTCATGTTTAAGCAGGAAAAAGTGTTTATTTATAAAGAATGTAAATCGAATGGCTTAAATAATTAAATACATATATTGTTATATATGTTTATGTAGATATAGACACATACATATGTATATCTATATATAATGAGCTATGCAATAATAAATTATTCCAGAAGTATTTGTCAAATGCTCTGCTAATAAAACCCTTTTGGTAAATTGCCTGTGAACTTCACCAGCCTTACTCCAGTACTTCACCTGTGAAAGACAAAACGAGGACTTCAATCAAATGCTGTTTTTATTCCTGAAGTAGTACTTTATTTTCACCTTTTACAAAGCTGAAGAGCTTTAGTTAGAAACCATGGTGGTTTCACTCTGCTTGATAGATACTTTCCTTAGAGAAAATAAAGAAAGTTACAATAAAAAATGTTTCTCTATTTCACACATTGCATTACAATGGTCACAGAAAGTGGCCGCTTGTGTTTAAGTCATCATATCAGAAAAATAAATAAGTTACATTGTTTCATAGAAAATATTCTGTGTAGCTGTAAATAATGTAAATAATCTTCCTGTCAGCCTGTTCCTAAAGCAATATGCAGCTAACCAGACCAACAACACAGCAGCTGGAAAGCAGAGTGTGAGCAGCAGGATGCAGTGTTTAGTTATTACCTGAATGAGTAATAAATTGGAATGAAAGGACACATCAAGCTGATAACATTGTTCCAAGCGAGTTGTTTGTTTTAATGATGAATGGAAGTCTAAGTTGCTTCTTCGGAATAGTTTTGAGATTCAAATGTATTGTGCAGTTATAAAAAAAGAAAAAGCACAGTTGAGCCGCTGCATAACAACTAATAGACATAAATATTTTGTGGAACTAATTAGTGTTTTCCCGTGTGGAAATATGAAATGGCTTTTTGGGGAGAAAATACCCCCAAACCACACAAACAAGCAAAAAACACAAACAAAGGAGGATACCTAATGACTGTTTTAATTATGCTAGTGAAGTAACTGCTGTAAGCAAGAAATACAGTGTAGAGAAGTCTGCATAGAGTATATTTTAAAGATTTTATCATGTGAAACAGTATGCTGGATCTTTGTGCTGGTTTAGCTCAACATTGCAGACATATACAAGTGTTTAGTGCGTGTTATTGATCTTATTTCAGCTGATTTTAAGTCAGTGGAACTCAGGGTTCTGGAAAGCTGCCTCTTTAATTCCTTTCATTTAATTCAATAGGAAAATGTCAGAGTAAGTACTTAAGCCCTCAGAATTCCGACTTTGGAAAGAGAAACTCTTCAGACACCTTCTTTCAGAGGATAACCCGAAACAGGAACGAAGCTGAGATTTTCAATTTCTTTCACCAGTGGACTCATAAATCTTCAATGTATCATGTATTATTGCTGCTTACTGTACAAAAACTTGATCCCCCTTTCAGTTTGTTCTTAAACAAAGCCTTCTGAAAACACTTACAAAATTATTAGTGTTTTATAATCTTACACACTATTTCATTCTTTACAATTCTAATATTACACACCACTGCTGGTTTTCACAGAGCTCTTCTGAAAGGTAAACATTGCTGTATGTTTTGGGAAGTCTGGAACTCGAAACGTGCTACGAAGTTTTGCGGAAATGTCATGCACTGGAGATCTTCTGGAGTTCAGGCATCAAACAAGAGAAATCTTCTGCCAGTGTCTGTGGCTTGGAGACCTTCCTGCTCTAGGAGTAAGTTTGCAGCAGTTGTGCATGCAAGTTCTGGTAGTCAAGATTTGAAGGAGGGGTGTTAGTATGGAAAGCTGCACGATTTTGCAAAGAGACACTGTAGCAAACTCCTGAATGTTACCAGGGTACATCAATACGAGTTCTGTAAGCTTACCTAACCAGGAATTTAAACCTCTGAAGCCACCCCTCCTTAACATCACAGCACCTGGAAGCAGCAGATGTTTTCAGCAGCTTACTGAGGAACAATAAAAAGGCCATATCTCTTTTGAAAACCTGTGTTTTCTCTCAATGGCTTAACTACTCGCAGATGTATGCATTGAATCGAAATCTTTAACTTACAACTGGAAATGAAGACTCCAGATGGCGTTGTAATTGGATCTCACTGTTTCCCCAGAGCATCCCTGATCCCTGGCAAATAAAGACAGGTGCTACAGTGTTACAAACAGGTATAATTTTATTTGTTCTCAGTGTTGTTACCCGAATGTGACATGAACATGAAAACTCCTTTTACAGCTAAAGGTTATGTCAAAACCTTTAATACTCTAGAAAATAAAAAAACAATGAATGGAACTTCTTAATTTTTTACTTGTTCAATGATCTTATTCCTTCTTTGTTATATAATGGAAGTAGCTCTAAATTTATGCTCTTATTATTGAGGAATTGTATGCTTAATCTATTTCTGGGGAGATTCCTAACCTTGACCTTGTATTTGGTGTCTTTGGTCTATTATTTTAAACCTTGTCTTCTGCCAGAATTATATATTGGCTTTTGTATATCATTATAGGAAACCCATAGATCACTTGTTTTTTGGAAAGAGTAATTTCTAACCTTCGTAATGTGTACCATTGTCCTTTAGCTTGATGTTAATCAGTAATAACAAGTCCACTGTATCTTTGATATTATCCTTCTGGAGAGAGAAAAGGATGAAAAATAACAGAGCATTCTGGAAGTGTTAAATTTGATTGCAAAATGGATAGATGTATCTGACCAGTATAAGAATTAATTCTAAGAAGGATTTACTATTGTCTCTTACTAAAATAATCTTGTAAGTATTGTCATGTGATCGCTTTGGCCAGAATAAGAAAAAACAAGAAAAATTTTTTTTTTAAATTATTTTCACCGATTAATATTTGTTTGGAAATGGATCCTCTTTCACATTGTAGTATTTGCACATTTACTGTATTTATGATATTGTAGAGGATTGGAAATGACAATACTTCGGCCCAATCAAGGCAATGAGTACAGAGAAGTACAAGCAAAGGTATCTGCTCTCTTGATTCTGCCTCAGCCACTCATACAAAGTCTTTGCACAAATTGTAACTCTGCTGAGAATTAGGCAGTCCAGACAGGGTACTCCAGAAAGAAGTACCTACTTTCTCTGACACAACTAGCATCTTGATTGCTTTAGTTACACTGAAATCGAACAGTTTATTTGAAATACTGTGAGAATTTAAGGATACAGCACTTCTCTGAGTGTAATCCTTTGGGGGACAAATTTATGTTGTACAACTTTTAAACTTAGGGGAAAACATATTAAAATGTTTCTATGAATCATCACTTACTATGAATGATCAAAAAGGGAAATTTATAAACATTTTTTAGGCAGATTAAAAGTATTAAGAAACAAAAGATTTTTGCAAGACTTCAGGGCAATGAACTTTTCATTTTTGAAAGCCAAATTAAAAAAAAAAAAGCATTGATGTTTGATACTTCAAAACTCTTGTAGAAGTTTTGTGGACTTCTCACCACTGACAAATACTTCAGCATTTAAAAAAAAAAAAAAGCCTGACAAGCATTTCTAAATTGGTGACCTACTTCTAACACAAAAAATGAGTGAAAATGAGCACTCTTCAATGCCTTTATAGTTTATCATAAAGTTGACTGAAAGATCTAATTATCAGATTTGAAATATCTTGAGCCCCTGGAGCTGCAAGTTTAAATTTCAGAAAAGAACTACCTTTGGTGAACACCAGAAGTTTCCTGGATTGCCTGTGCTGAGCCACATCAGGAGAACACTGGAATGATTGAAGTTCCAATGAGAGCCTCGGTCTGCAATTGAGAAACTTCCCCCTGTGTCTAAAAAAGCTTTATCTACATCTCCTGCTTGACCAGAGCCTCTAGAGTGAATAGTCACCACAATTTCACAGTTATTCTGTCCTCTGAACTTTACACAAAAGCCTCTGAGATTTGCACACTCAAGTTGATTCCTTGCACGCCTCTTTATTCCTCTGCCACATCATACCTCTCCTGTCTTCTCTGAAGCCTATATCCATTCTTTGCAGCACTCCTGTCACGTGAGTGACCTACCATGTCTTTGCATTTCCAACAGCATTGCTCTGTGTCTCCACACAGATTTCCATTTCCTCCAATTCATGATCTGTTACGGGTTAATGTATTGACCTTTGTCATGAGTCGTCCCATTCTTTTGTCCCTCGCCTCAGGGAAGGTATAATACCACCCATGACGGTGTCCCAAGAATGCTACTCCCCTTTCTTTGCCTTCCCAACTACCTGCAGGTTTTGACCTCTGTCCCGTTATGAACTTAATTTTAAGGCTTCATCAGCAGGTTAGCAAGCCCTTTGGCAAAGATATTCCTGCCTTACTTTGTCAACGGACAAATACTTCCCCCAGCAAGCCTGTCTTTTGAAGAGATGCATACAAACCAATACATTGCCAATAACACCAGCCGTGCAGCCAGGCATTGATCTGCTGGGAGCACCTATGGTGGCTCAACCCTTCTCTGTATTGGGATCCCGGAAACCACTACCCCATCCCTTGTCCCCTCCACTGCAGCTCCATCAGGCTATGCTCACCCTAGGTCAGATCAAAGTCTCCCTGAGTAGTATTGCTCTGATCCTTTGAATCAGCAACAAAAGGCAATGATTGTAGAGTTAGTGAACCTTGGCAGTCTTTCCACAGTGTCAGCGGTCTGGGACCCAGGCCTGCACCAACTCTCCCAGTGAGTATTACAGTCTGTGGATGGGTGTCTCTGTCCTCCATCAGAACGGAGTTTCTAATTACCCATGGTTTCTTTGTGGAGTTGGTTTGGATCTGTCAGTCAGGTTGTGATGGCTTAGCAACTTCTCCTCGGAGTTTCTAATTACCCATGGTTTCTTTGTGGAGTTGGTTTGGATCTGTCAGTCAGGTTGTGATGGCTTAGCAACTTCTCCTGTTTGCTTTAAACCAACCAATTGTATTCCCTGCCATGTGACGTCAGCTGCATCTCCATTTTTCATTGGTTAAAAGTTTTCTCGGGTCTGTTCAATTTTCGCACTCTTTCTGCTTTAAAAGCTGCGCCGCGCCTGTGCTAGAGTCAGTCTTTCTGCACTCTCTGCCACCCCTGGGACCAACCGTGCGACCGCCGAGCACCGCCACCGCCGCCCGTGAGGATGGCTACACCAGGAACCCCCAAGCCTCCTGCCGCTGCTCGCGGGAGCCTCCTGCTCGCTGGTCGCCTCTTCTTCGGCAAAGCACCGCTGCTGCGACTGACCAGCTTGGGAACCGCA
>NW_010406556.1:11334-13288 GCF_000710305.1 Buceros rhinoceros silvestris | reverse complement strand
GCCTGCCGCCTGCTTGCTGGAGCCACTGAGCTGCGCCAGGAAAACCCCCTCACCCTCTGGGAGCCGCCGCTACTCTTTTCGGCATGTAGCCGTCATGTGGGACAAGCCCGGACCCCGTGTGCCCGGGAGTTGCTTTCCTGACTACTGCTTTTCGCCACCGGAGCTTGCGTTCTGCTTTTTCCTTGATCCACGATAGAGACTGGTAGGATTGCGCAAATTCTACTTTTACATGCTGCATTCGGGAATATTGTAATTGCGCAGGTTCCTGCGTTCCAGTCATGAGGCAGAACCACGTGGCCGCCGCCATCTCGGATCACCACCCCAGGTCGGGTTTTGCTGTTGCTACCGACCGCGGGTTAACCCTCGCTTTCCCAAAACCCTCAATATCTCACTGGTTTTCTTTTGTATTTAATATATATCTGTTTGTAGTGTTATTAAAGTTTGTTTCAGTTTTCCAAAAAGCATTTAGAGGTCTCACAAGTTCTTTTCTCCCTTCCCCTATTTCCGCTGGAATAGTGGAAGGGTATTATTTTCATCGGACCGTGGTTTTACCTCGACCAAACTGTTGACACCGGTGCAGCAAAATTAGATGTTTCCCATGCCAAACCTTCTCTTTCCTTCCTATTTTGCAAGGCCCTACTTCTGTTGTCCAACTGAACATCTGCAGGCAGATAAAGAGTTTTCTTGACTCTGTCAGATGTATCCAGCCTTCAATATAACACCTTGTCCTCCATGGTTCCCCTGTCAAAAGAAACCTCTGACCATCCCTTCTCTGCAGTTCTGCACAAGGATCCTGCATCCAGCAAAAAACCCCCCCAAAACATACGCAAGTGACTCTCTATGTGTTCTAGTACTTTTGCTTTTCAGTTACCTTAGGACTTTCATTTCTCATTTTCAATGTGCAAATACTCATATAAGCTCACTGAAATTTTTTATATTTCAGTGGTACAGGTATCTGACTGATAAATAATTCAGAACTGAAAATGCGAAGACCCTAAAGCAATCAGACGTTTTTAAAATTAAATCAAGTTTAATACAGTGCAATGAATAAAAGTATTCTAAGTCTGCTTTTGATCTCAGCAGGAGAGCCAGGGTGGAGGTTATATGTGAAGTCCTAAGAAGAAATAAAACTTAAGCTATATCCCTTCATTCCCTCTTGGCTCTATACATCAAATGTGGTCCTTGGTCAATCCTAATTCATCCTAAGCACCAGTGAAGCGTTCAAGACCAGATTGGTGGTATTCAAAATGCTATGTGCTAAATTTCCACCCTGAAGTAAAAACTCAATTTGTAGTGCAATGCTTAAAACTTTTTGTCAACTAAGATCTGAGCCAATGCAACACGGAGAATCAGAAACTCAAAATGCTTGTATCATAGTCAGCTACTACAAACATAGTAGGTAGTCAATTAAGAAGACTTTTTGAATATTTTCTATACCTTGATGAGTAGGTATTTGAGTGTAGGAGATGTCTACTCCTTGCAAATGGAAAGAGTTTTAGTGCTCAATCTCTCTTGAGGGCATTGAGATTTCTTGGTCTCAGATTTCTTAAGAAATATAAAGAAGACTCAGCACTATGTATGACTCTGGTTCAGAAATGTTGCATCCAAAGCAGACACCTGTTATTACATTATATTAATACATATTAATGTATTAGTACATTAATATTAATGTTTTTATTAATTAATAAATGTATTAATCAGCATATAATTAATACTACTTTGTCTTGAAAATGAATACAGGCCTATTACAATAGTGCGGCTAAAAACAGTAAGTACATATTTTGTAACACCGTGCTGGTGTAGTCAAACACAACGTGTAAGCAGGCTTAGCAAGCAATGTGATCACCAAAGCGGTGAATGAAGATTAGTACTTGCCCTCGAAAGACAAACAAACAAAAAAATTGCCAGACAGGCCTGAGTATATGCAGAGGGGACTGCAAACAGATGGGACATC
>NW_010406556.1:0-11254 GCF_000710305.1 Buceros rhinoceros silvestris | reverse complement strand
TGCTGAACGCTCTAGAAGGGTGACTGGCAAAACTAAAAGAAATTAGACAAGCAGCATCAAGAGCAAAGAACATCTTTCTGATAGGTGAAAAGGCAGAAACCCATCGGAACTCAGTGAAGAAAGATAGAGAGAGGCCAAATATGCCCTGGTTCTGAATTCTATCTAACAGCTCTCAAGCCATGACCAAGCACCACCAAGGACAACAGCTCTCAGCACTAATTCTATGGCACTGGACCCTTGGCATTGTATCCTCATAGGTCATCTAGGACTTCAGCATCAAAGATTAACAGATTTGATTATAGATTGACAGTGAATAATCCTGTGTAAGATTTAGCACAAACTGTTCTGTCAATGAATAAATTTTAAAGTTTAAAATCGGAGAGATTTGTAAGTCTCCTAAAAATTCCCATCACAATGAGCTCTGATCCTCTGCTACATTATGAACAAACATATCAGTATTCATATATATCTATAAGTATAAACTATATTTACACATTTATTCAGTTACATTACCACAAACAATGGTGATTATTCCAGTGCTTTCTATGAGTGAGTTATATACGTCACGTATTGAATTCCCTATTGATATATAGTTAGTCCTTACAACACAGAGCTAAAATAAATGTCTTGAGCAGAATAATTATTTGAAATTGTAGATTAAATTTATTTAACATACCCAGAATAACTTCTTTCCAAAAATTTACTGGAAGATGAAATGTTATGACAGCTGTCAGTCTCAAGAATGTCAAAACATTAGACTATCAACATTCAAAATGCCTTCAAATACGTAATAGTGCAATTTTTCAAGATTTTCAAATAATTTTTCAAATTGTTTCACAAGACAATGAAAGTAGATTTTCCACTATAATTCATTTCCCAAGATCCTATTATAAAAAAACCCCCAATATTCATAATAGCCCATAGAAGGCAAAGTCTGACCATTTTGGTAATGCTTTCATCACTTTGTATAGCTCTTTCTCCTAGTCAAAAAAGATTGGAAACAAAAACCAATATATCTTGTGGAAGATAATAAAACAATTGTTTTCTGGGAAAGATAAATAATAACTTATTAGGGCAGGCTTTAAGGGCAAACAGGTCAGAGAAAACTTAAGCCTTAAAAGATAATATTTTCTGAGAGAAAAAAAATGTTTAAAAATTTTAAAGTTAAATGTCATAGAATGTTAACTATTTCTGTTCATTTCAAGTAATAAATGCATCAGACTCTGAACAACAAAAAGTAGTGGAAAGATTATTTTTTCACCCTTTCCATCCTACTCACATTTTGGATTCCTCCAGTTTCAGTAACAAATGCAGGGTATTTTCTGTTACTTTTTGCTATATGGTAAGAAAATTAAAGTGTTTAAAGATAGTCATGTAAAGGAAATGCTATTATTAAAAGCATCTTTAAACCAGAAGACAAAAATGTAACAAGAAAAAATGCCAGAAGTTTTAGACTCAGCTGAATTGATTAAAGGCAATACTTTTAGTACTGAGATTGACTAACCATTGACACAATCCACCATCAAAAGTAGTGGGTTTTTCCATTATAGAACTCTTCAATTCAGATTCATATCTGCACAAGTTCCAGCTGAAATATATCCATATTCAACTGTATGTTGAATAGTACGAAGGATTAGATTGTATGTTCTGATGCTGCAGGTGGGTGTCTTCAGAAACTTGATGGCCATGCGTATTTGGAGCATTATTTCATGAACAGGAGTGGAGTTGTGCATAGCTTTGGTTTTTTGTGCATAGTTTTGTTCTTTCCACTCTGTGATGGTTTTTTGTTGGTTTTTCGTTTGTTTTTTTTTTATTGTTGTTGTTATCAGCTAAGGTCAAGAGGCAGCAGTTTGGCTCTGCCAGCCATCTCCAATGCAGTTAAGTGATCAATACAAGGCACTCTGTGAGACTTAAGGTTGAGAACATACCTCTGGTTTCAGGAGCTTAGCCAGAAAACTCACGCCTGGAAATCACTTCTTGTAAGGGAAACATCCCAAAGGAGCAGTCTGCTAATGGGAAAATGTTTTCCAGTGCTGTACAGGCTCCCTCACAGCTTAAATGAGACCTGTGAGAGAGGCACGTTGTTCCAGGAGTCAGACATCTGCAGCTCACAGGAAGAACTGGAAGAACTTGCATTTCTGAAATACCGCAGGCTATCATCAGTCTGCTTGGCAGAAACCATAAAATCTGGGAAATTTCCTTACGTTGCAGGTCTCTGGAAGAGATGTCTTACCAGAACTTCCCCAAATGCCTGGGTACACATCACCCTCAGAAAATACATTTTGAGGGTTATTCAGATGTGAGCTGGTCAGATAATGGAATTTTTCCCGTTACTGTTACATGCAAATCCAATATTTTCGTATTTTCTTTCTCCTGAATATTTTAATCTTTTCTTTTGTCTAAAAAAAAATATTCAACAAAAAAGTATCCCAACAACTTGCATCTTATTTCTACCCTGAATGACCTGACTACTCTGAGAAAGAGCATACTGGAGAAAATTCTAGGGTCAGAGAATGGTTACATTCTACCTCAGTATCAAGAAGTTCAGATGAATGATAAGCCTGATTTTCACTTTAGCCTTGAGGGTTAAAAAAAGCCAAGACAAGCCAAACCAAAACAATGGATGGAATTATCTGAAAGCTTTTTTTTTTACCTAATTAGCCATGTAAACACTGGAAGTTGCCTGCAAACTATCTGTAAAAGCAAAGAGGATTTCAATTGTGACTTCTTACACCAGGTATTTGTAAGCACTAGTTTCGTAGACTCGGATGTACTGTGACATCCATCTCTGTTTTAGTACTTAGAGTTATAAAAGGATATTTTGTTATGGTAGATTTTGGGTACTCCAAAAACTCAGATTGTTCTATTCAGAACAGAAATATAAAGTAAGGTTTTGATTTTGCTTACAAACTTATGTTTTTCACCTCCAGACTTTAAAGTTCCTAGCCGAGCGATATACAGTTTTGATAATTATTTTGATTAAATAAATTAATACATAAATAATCACTGTCAAATAGGCAATCAAAATTAAAGGAGTAACAGAAATATGAAATTTACTGGTTTAACATTTATTTAAAAACAATTGTTCTTGTAGAGATAAGAATATGCTTGCAAATTCAGACATTTCTTGAAACAGTGTGTGAATTATTTTATAGATATACTAAATATAAACTTCTCTCCCCACTACAAGAAAATCCATAAACCAATAAACGCCACTGGAGATACTTAAAAATGAAGTTCTGAGAGACAACTTGGATTCAAGATACGCTTTATAATGTTATCATTTTCCATTTTAATGCTGATGTTTATACAACTTTTTAAAAGTTACAAGTATTTGTGTGGCTGTACCAAATGAAAAATGAGCTGTCACATGGAGAAACAGAGCCAAGAATAATTTACCATTTGCTGAATTAGAGTTTAAGGTAATAGTTTAATAAATACTATGTATTTTTAAAATATTTCCACATGATCTCCCTATGACCTTAGTATAAACATCAAATAATTTTGCAAACATTCTGATGTTTTGATTAAAGTTGAATTACTTATTTCCAGAATGATGCTTGTGTATTTTAACCATCCTAAAACTGAAGAGAGGTAGGTGCATAAACGGAAAATACCAGTGAAGTAATACAGAGTAGAAAACTGTTAGCATGCTTAACAGTACGTTAACAGTATGTTAACAGTATGTTAACAGGTACAACAATGAGTACACCAGTGTATAGTATTAATCCATGCATCAGAGGAGACATAGTAAAAACAACCTGCGATAATGTCTTACAAATCAGAAAAAGGAAGAAAAAATCTATATGCTTTTAAACACTATTTTTGGAAGTAAGTAGTTTCTGTCCTTCCATATAATGACTCTGGTTTTTGCACTCGGAGTGAAAAGCAGGTAGATAGTTTCCAAGTATCACATTAAATCAGGAAATGGGAAGATAGGCTTGATTTTATTTCCTGGAATACCATGCTGCAATGTTGATGGGAGTACTCTTGATGTCATATTGAAGTGACTATTATGAAACATCCAATTAAAACAACAAAAAATTATATTAACTCACTACTTCTTTAACATGTATTTTGTATTTTGTATGTCCTTTGTAATATATGCATCTTCTTCCTCTGCTGAAGAAAAATTTATAAGATCTCTTCTGCTAAAAGCCTAACAACATTTTCAAAAACCATATTCTATCATAATTTTGTCTTTTCAACAAAACAGAACAAACTGGAATTTTTATGAGAACCTAGGGTTTGCACTAAAGAAGAAAAGATTCATTTTCTGTTTTAATACTGTTGTGGAGACACCCACAAAACAGACAACAACAGTTACCTGAAAATGGCAGATTTATTGCAATCCAAGTTGCCCGCCATTCTGATGGACCAAAGTTAAATGCAAGGTAATTCCCAAACTCTAAGGAATACTCTTTAAGGAAGATGCACCAAAATGTGGGCACACTCACTACTAGAAAGGAAAATCTTCCCCTCAGGGGTACCTAAAACCAAGGGATCACTCATCCAAAAGGGGTGAGGGTTCAGTCAAGGATATTCTGAATAAATAATTTGTTCACCACAGCGTGGGGTGAGGGCTCATTTGTTCCTGGGTACTTTTCCTTTGGATAGGTGTCCTATACACAGGGAGAGTCCCTGATTGCTGCTCTTAGGAGGACCGACTGAAATTGGCTCTCTGGGCAGGGCTCCACTTATACCCTAGCAGAGACTAAGCTGTGGTCACTCTAATTAGCTGGGAGCAAATACAAAGCAAAGGCAAGCTAAGGGAGCTAGACTGTGAGGCGCCAAGAAATAGCCATGAAGTATTGAGCTGATATCTATCAGGGGTTTGGGCAAACTCTGGTCCTTGTCAGATCCTTGTTAGGGTGGCTGCACCTGTCACAAATATAAATCTACAAGACTTGATTGAATGCAATGATTTCTGCAAAACTTCACAGTTTTGATAAAGAAGTATTTCTTCCGCTATTAACTTTTCAGTGAAAACATCTCAGCAATTCGCTGATGCAACTTTACACCAAAACTTCCTTGATCACCAGGTCTGTAATAATGAACATTACAATAATAGTGACATGAAGACTGGTGTGGTAATTTTCCAGCCTGAGAGTTCAAAATTATAAACTCCACTCAGTATACAAGAAATCATCTGTTATTTGTCTAATTTTTGGAACCTGAACTTAAAAATTCTAGCCAGAATGCAAGCATTTTACCTGTGCTGTGCTTATTTTTTTGTATCACATCATGCTGAAGTAAAAAAAAAAAGAACAAGAGCAACAATTAAGAAAAAAAAAAAAGAAAAGAAAAGAAAAGGAAAAGGAAATGCTTACAAAACCCCACACGGTAGGTAGCAAGGTCTCATACTGTGAGACTATTCTCATTAACTTCTCTATTACAATTTCTCAGCTGTAACTGTGGTGAAGCATGTGTGCTTCAAACCTGCAATGTTATGATCCATCCTCATAATATCTTCTAAGAAAAGGCAGTCTGGAATTTTCACGTAATTGTGAAGTCTGACTGTCTGACCACATTTAAGTATTATAACAGCTCTGCCAGGAATGGATCCCTTGTTGCAACAGTATCAAGGTTATATATAACCAGCTATGTTGTCAATAACATAGGGGGAAATCTGTCTGTCTTCTGTTTATGCCCTCCACTGTACCTACACAGACTGCTCAGCCAGGGCAGAAATTGCCCTGGCAATGATTTGTGGCGTTCTAACACTCAACCTTGATTTTCAGAGTACAGAGTGGTGAGAAAGTGGGGTTGGAGCATATGCATGTACATGGACAGGAGCAGGATGTTACCTACAATGAGCACTGCGACAGAGCATTTGTCAGCTGGGCAAATCAAGGCACTTTTTATGTCATATAAAAGAGAGAATTGAGGAAAAGGACCAAACAACCCGCCTACTGCTATGACCACATAACATTTCCCAGTTGTCAGGGCTTATTCCTTTACATCACACTGATGATGTAGCATCACACTGTTGATGACTGCAAAAAATTTAATATCGAAGCAAGGGCACAGAGCCTGCTGGCTCAGCAGACTTTTGCGGTGATGTATGAAGGAGGAAAGCAGTCTTGTGAGCTTCTATTACTGAACGTCCAGGGACATTGCATTTTTAGAGACCTCAGAAGGAAAACCACATAGTTAGCTGTTGCTAACTTCCTTTACATTGTCCAGGGTTTCATTGTTGTGATTTTAACCAGCCAGTGTGACTGTAGATCTGAAGTGCCTCTAGCGACTGATACTACTTATAATTTCTAAGCTCTGAGTACAGCTAGATTGTTAACTGTGCCCATACAGTAGAAATATTTATATTAAAAAATCAAACAAGACACAAACAAACAAAATGATTCCTTATATACTTTTAACATATCTTCTTAGGGTGATGTATGGTTCATTTTTCTAAAGTAGAATTTAGCCATTTTTGTTTAAGGGATTTGTTCATTTGGACATAACAATGTAATACTACCAATCAAAGAATAACATAAAATATGCATAATCTGCAGCTGTGCATCTTGAAATACGATTATCCTTCAGTAATTTTTGTGGGAATTGTTCAACTTGTTAACTAGTATTTTGAACATCATCAGAGAATCACAGCAGGGTTGCATAATTTAGGGTCCTTGAGGGATCTCTGCTCAAAGAAATTCTGATTAGACCAAGTTGCTCAGTGCTGTGTCCGTTCGAGTTTTGAACACTTCCAACCACAGAAACTCCACAGACTCTCTAGTGATCCACTCCATTATTGGACCACCCTTCTGCTAAAAAAAAAAAAACACAGAACCACAGAAACTCCACAGACTCTCTAGTGATCCACTCCATTATTGGACCACCCTTCTGCTAAAAAAAAAAAAACAGAGTAAAAAAAAAATCATATCTCACCTGAAATTCTTAAATTCCCACTTAAACACTTTGACTCTTGTCCTACTGCTGTATATTACCAAGAAGAGTTCAGTTTCATTTTCTCTCTACCCTACCTCTGTATCTACTGCAGAGAGTAATGAAGTCTCCCCTTCTCCTCATCTTCATCAGACTGAACCCCAGTGCCTCCTGCCTCTCCCTGAATGTTCTGTAGGAACCCTCCACTGGACTCTGTATGTCTGAGTCTGTCCTGTGCTAGGAGCTCAAGCCTTGACTATGAAGGCAAGCGATAGATGAGGGTCCCTTCCTCTTGGTGGTACAGTTGGGTGAGAGGGCTGTTTTGTTACCCAGGTGCACTGCTCCGTCCTGGCAGCTTGCTGGCCTCAGCCCCCTCAGGACACTTCTGCAGAGGTAATCTCAACCATCAGACCCAGCTTGTCCTGTTCCAGGGGTGAGTTCAGCCCTCTTCTGTTCCTTTGCCTCCAGTGGGCAGTTTCCCAAGAAATGTTGGCCAGCTAGTCTTTGAGAAGGCCAGAATTCTGCTCTTCTTAAATTCCAGATTGTTGCTTTTGTGAAATTCTGTTATTCAGTCACATACTTCTTTCAGTATCTAAAGCTCTAGAGTCTCACAGGCATCGCAGTCAAGACTGTCCTAGATCTTCACACCTTCAATAAGTTCTTCCTTGCCTGTGAGTACCAGCCCCAATAGAACATCTTGCCTGGCTGATTCACTAACCATCAAGAATTTTCCTTCAGGTTTCTTGCATCTCTGTACCTCTGCATCACTGGTGCTGCTCGATCTCCTGATCCTTACTCATAGGCTCGTGTTCCCCAAAGTGAAGTTTCATGCCTCTGAGACACCTCTTTTCACAGACCACCTCTTCTCTGCACCTGACGACCCTGACGACCCCTTTCTGAAGAACCTGTATCCCTGCACTGCAGCTCTGCACGTGTGAAAGCTGCAGCCCCATGTCACTGTAATCACTTTGAATGCATAGCTTAGTTGCTCTGCACCCACTGCTGATGCCTCTCTTTTGTCCCCAGGGATACCTGCATTTGTACATGAGCATTTGAGATGAGCCCCAAGTTGTGCATCTTTCACGCTGCACCCTAAACACCTTATATCCTTTGTATCCTTGCTTCTCCTCTGGTTGTGGAAATCCTCCCTCACATGTTTCCAGCTCTCCTCATGACACCAGCAAGCTTGTTTGCAAAGACAACCTTGCCTGTCCTTGTCAGACATATCCCACCTCTCTTCATTAGCCCTTTATTGTGAGAAAAACGTTGTCTTTCTAGACAGGAGACAAAGTATAATTCACAACGCTGGTCTTCTAAGACATTGCCCCATCCCTCACATGATGTGTGCGCTTCCACATGCACATTCTTACCAAGACTGAATCCTTCTTGCAAATAAACAAATGCCTTAAGTGATGAGGGTAAAACCTACTTAGTCCTGGATTATTTTCAGAATTTAAAATCCGTTTATAAATCTAATCCATGACATCCAGATCTCTCTTTTCTATAAGCTGCTTCCCTACTGGAAAACTGGTGGTAAGAGGACTTCCATGTCTCATAGAGCATTGCGTTATTTGGTATTCCGATGTGATTCTCACAATGGGAGAAGAACAATGGAAGCAAACCCAAATATTCTGAATGTATTGACTCTAATAACTAACTACCTAACTAACTAAATTTAATTTCCGGTAAATGAATATTTTTTTAATTAAACTATAATGCTGCCTTTTCAGAATCCTGATTTTTTCAGCTGTTCTGTTTAGATATATTCTAATACAGTCCTTACAAACAATTACCTAAGATGCAGAAAACAATTTAATTTCCAGATCTCAGGTTAAACGTGCTGGGCTACTGGTTGGAAAAGTTATTCGTTGATCGGTATTATGAATATATTTCCTAGATGTCATTAAGAAAAAAAAAATGCATGCAGGATCTGCCTATGCCAATATTTAGGGAAAAGATTTTGTCTATAACTGCATTTTAAAACAAATTGCAACTACCAACTAGAAAAAGGCACTTTTCCCTGAAGATAGGAACTTTACATCTAAATAGAATCTTAGATGTTTAGGATTTTGAAGAGAGACAAAATATCCGCTTGAGTTACACGTAGGTGAAAAAACTCTTTTGCTAGCTTCTAGAGATTATTTTATGGAGTGGAAGAGCATCTGGCAAATTTATCGTGAGGCTCTTGTTTGTATGGCATGTCTGTAGGAATACAGAAACTCAGTTCAGTGAACCACTGTAAAATTTTGCCTTTGACGTTATTACATTGACTTGTGTATCATAAACAGGAAAGACATCCTTTTTTTAATACAATAGCCAAGTTATATTCTAGTAACTCTCAAGATATAACTGAAATAACAATATTAACAATAAATCTGGATGGCAACTAAGCTCCTCAGTCACTTGTTCACTTTCTGCAGTGGGATGGAGGAGAGAATCAGGATAGAAGTGAGAAAACTCGTGGGTTGAGATAAAATAAAGCAAAAGCCGTGGCAAAAGCCATATGCACAATCCAGGCAAAGCAAAGCAAGGAATTCATTCACCCCTTCCTATCCTCAGGCAGGTGTTCAGCCATCCTCAGGAAAGCAGAGCTCCATCGAGCATAGCAGTTACATGGAAAAGTAAACCATCATCACTCTGAGCATTCTCCCTTCCTTCTTATTTCTCCAGTTTTATAAGGGATGGTATCCCTTCGATCTGTTGGGGTCAGCTGTCCCAGTTGTGTCCCCTCTCAGCTTCTTGTGTACTCTCAGCTTACTTGTTGGTGGGGTAGGGTGAGAAGCAGAAAAGGCCCCGACTCCGTGCAAGCTCTGCTCAGCAGTAACTAAACCATCCCTGTATTATCAACATAGTTTGTTTACTGTACAAATCCAAATCGTAGCCCCATACAAGCTAATATGGAAAAAATTAACTGTATCCCAGTCAAAATATGCAAGATAACAAAAGTGAAAGATGCTTCTTGTGATAGAATTGAATTTTGAAATTACACACGTTTTGGCTTCAGTAAAGCTAGGGCACAAATCTGATGGTCCTTTTGGGCCAGTATAGAACAAATATGAGAGCCAAGATAGAAATATAATTAAAACCCCTTGAATTTAAAGTTTACATTTGAATTAATTTTTACCATTAGGCTTGAATAGACTTTTCAGACTTGCATTTTTTCCTATCTGTAACAGATATCTGCATTTTACTTAAACAAAACACGTAAAGTATATGCCTGATCCTTCATCATCATCAAATATTTCAAGCTATTAATTGTTCTTCTCTTCTCCATTTACAATCTAGATTACTGTTTAGCACAAGTTTGGTAATTTCTGAGTTGAATAACAGCTAAATGAACATTTCATAACAACCTAACTGAAGATCTTGAGAAAAAAAAATCACAAAATTTTTGGTTAAAAGTGGAATTTTTTTAGAAAGCACTCTCTCAGAGTTAGCAATAAGTGATGGAGAGACAACTGTTTCTCCATGATTGTTACTTAATTCTGGAGTATCCCAGCCTGGAAAGGAAGATTGCTTTTGCCTCATCTGTTTCAAAGATGAGTGATAACATTTCTTTTGATGAATTCCTACCTGGAATTGCAATATGAACTATGAAGCAGAACAAAACTCACTGATCCAGGACTATTTAATTAAACACACAAACCAAAGACCTTTTCAAAGAGCCAACCAAATGGATTACTGAGAGCATTTAGTACTCTTAATCGATACTGATTAACTTTTTCTTCCAAACCAAAAACCTGCCGAGAAAGCTGTTGAAAAGAAACAACATATAGCTAAATTCTGTATGAATAGCTGTATTTCACTTAATTTTATTTTCTTAAAAAAATAATGTGTAGCTATGAAAATCCATTGATTGAAAAAGATTGCTCATACTTTGGCTTTGTTTCATCTCACAGAAGAACCTTCACAGTATTCAATGAAAGTAAAGCTCCTTCCTCCTGCTCCTCTGATGGTTTGTATATGGAGAGCCAATTACCACAGTTTATGACTTCCTAAACATTGTTTTCACAGTCTCTGATTTGTTCTTATCAAGACCACATGTGAGTCTCATAACCTCTCCCTAAAAGCAAGAAATTGCTTTCTGTATCTGCCTGCAGATCTCATGTCTCTGAAAAATATCAGAAATGAAGAAAAGATCTCTATCTAGTCAAAGAGGACAGAGAGATATTGTGCCCTTAACAAATGTAATTCTTTAATCTATAAAACAAATTATATCACTGACAAGCACATAATGATGAAGCATAAAGATAAATATCATCATAAAGAACACAAATACACATATTAACTTCTTATAATAATAAATTAAAAAAAAAAAACATTTTGCATCTACTGCTGGTGTGCAACATTCTGAATACCGAATGTT
>NW_010406555.1:21713-61063 GCF_000710305.1 Buceros rhinoceros silvestris | reverse complement strand
CATGTGCCAAGTGACAGGACTAGCAAAAACAGCCTCAGGTTGCATTAGTGGAGGTTCAGGTTTCTCAGCAATTACCTGACAGGAGGTTGGAGTGAGGTGGGGGTTGGTCTTTCCTTCCATGTTATGAATGACAGGATGAGAGGAAACGGCCTCAAGTTGCTCCAGGGGAGATCTAGGTGAGACATCAGGAAGAACTTCTTTCCAGAGAGGGTTGTGCAGCCTTGGCACAGGCTGCCCAGGGAGGTGGTGGAGTCCCCATCCCTGGAGGGTTTCCCAGCCGTGTGGGTGTGGTGCTGAGGGACATGGTTTAGGGACCCTGGCAGTGCAGGGGGAATGGTTGGACTCAATCTTTAAGGTCTCTTCCAACCAGGTGATTCATATTCCGTGATTTGAACTTACAGGCTGTAGCATTGACTTGTAGCATTAGGTTTGATGTCCCAGATCCAAAGCCTTAGGGGAGACCTGTAAAGATCAAACCCCACACTCTTAAGCCAATAAAGAAAAGTATGGAAGATACTTAGGCTTGTTAAGAAATTAATGAAAGAAACGTGTTTGCACCAAAAAGCTGGTGAAAAAACTTTTTTTGCTTCCTATTAAAAGTGAAATAACTGCACCAGGCAGAGAAGTGGCTCTTCCTTGAAAGGCCAACGATGGTGACCTGAAATCACAACCAAGTTGCCATGGGCACCATTTACCACAGATTGGTTAAGGCGGCTCCAGAGCAAATGATGGAAATGCTCGAGTTTACGTACTGCGAAGGAGGAGTCCCGGTTATCTACAGCCAGTGTGATTTCTGTCCCGTCCTTGTGCCTGCGTCACCACTCGGACTCTGCTTTAAATGGCACAATAAAACCACGTTTGTAGCGCTTGGGAAAGCAAATGCACAGGCTGCAGAAACGCGCTCCATTGTCTCTTCAGAGGTATCACTGGTAACTGGCCTCAAACTGTCAGGAATACTTCAACATTGACCCACGTTCTGCAGTCACTGCTTAGAAAAGCAGCAGTTCGTACATTTTAAAACCACCGGCTTATTTCTGACTTGCCTCTATCATATTGGATCTTCCTGTGGCAACCACAGGGTTAAACAGTTTCAGAGCAACCACAAACAGCTGTAAGTGGTGGACACTGACCTCTGTAAAATGTGTAAACAGCATGGCCGTTACTAAAATAATATGAATTTTCCACAGGTCTTTAAAGAAAATTAGTGTCGTATAGGAAGGGCCAAAGAAGGAACTGCAGAAAAGAAGTCACTGCCGTAACGGACGCCAAGAGTTAAACCAGTTTTTATCACTGAGAGGTAACTTGTTTGTCAAATGGGAGGATCTTCAGGGAAAACATCACATATTAAATGATCCTGAGTAGAGCAGCGAAACCCATGAGAAACAAAAGATCCAGACTGGAAGCCGGGCACATATCTCACTGGTGAGGAAACAACGTCTCCGCCCCATGATGACATTTTTCTGACAGATGTGCCCCCACCAAACAACTCTGGGTTGTCAACAGGGCTGAGACTTGACATCTAGGATCGGGACACTGGAGATGTATCGCCTCTGGCTCTTCTGGGAGGCATCAAGTTATATTTACTGGGGTTCGCACAACGTTTTAGAACATTCAAGAAACGGTTGCTCTACATGGCTTTATGTTTAGCCTAGAAAATTCAGTATCACTTCGACTGAGCGTGAGACTTTCTGGAGGAGCCCAGAGCTTTGTCTTGCCACATTCAATAGGCCATCGGGCTGCAATTGTTCTTCTAGCTGCCAGAAGAATTTTGATGTTGTGTTTTTTTCTTATGGGATGAAATAACAAAAACAGTGATTCGTTTTAACCTTGTCGGATCCTAGATGGAGGAGTTGGTTGGCAATGGTAATTTTTAGATAGACACCTGAAGGTTCAGTGCTAGGTTTGTTGGCCCAGAGGTGGTTCGTGGCTGCTTCGGCCAAGATGACAAAAATGGTACCAGCACGCCGACTTCTTTTCATGCCGTTCCTGGAAATGCAAGGTGTGGAGGGAAAGAATTGAGACAAATACCTTATTCACATCAAAATTTAATCTAGCATCTCACATCCTCAAACAGAGAGGTCACCGGCCACGTCGTTCATGATTTCCTGATGCAAAGAAACCAGTTGTTATCCTTTGCTAATTGGTTTAGAATAAGGAGGAGTTTCTGGATGTGGGAACTGCTGATCTTGCTTCAGCGAGGAATTCTTCATGCTACCACCCGGGAGGAGGGCTTCAGACAGGGAGACAGAGAACATACTTTGGCGAAGGGTAGGATGATTTCTCTCTTAACAGGGCAGGGGATTATAAAAATTAGGACACGATAGGTGTTACATGAAAGCAGCCCTGTTGTTCACTGAGGGAGCAAACAGCTGTTCAGCTGTAGCTGCTGTGGGGTTTTCTGTAGCTAGGAGATAAACTGAATAATTAGCTTTTCCTGTAAAAGCAGCGCTCTTTTTATTCACTGTTTTCGGAAGTGGGATAGTGTATCACTGAAGCCAGAGAGCTCGCAATGGGCATGACAGTGAAATTCAAAGAAAACAGATAACACAGTCTGGATTATCAGAGTGTGTTTGTATCTGAGATCAACATTTACAAAGTGCTCCTGAAGAAAAAAAATCAACCAACAGATTTGCATCAGCAACATCATTTCCCAACTATTCTTCACTGTCTGACCATCTAACACACACTCGAGGGCATTCATCCTGTCCCAGGGCTGTTGCTGCTGGAGCTGGCTGCTTCCACACACGCAGGTTAGCCGTGTAGCTGCTCCAGGCATGCACTGCGCCCAGAGGATGGTCACATTGCAGGCGCTGTGAGGGCAAGATCCATTTACAGGCTCCAGAAACTTCAACCCTGTTCTGCTCGAGCATCATGCTGACTCCAGAGAAGAGTCGGGCAGCAGGTTCCTGCAATAGGTGGCTGTGAGATCCTCTGCACGGATAAGCAGGACGACAAGATGGTGACCTGAGAGTGCACGGTTTAAAAAAAAAAAAAGTCACGATCCTCATGAAGAATCAGTCTCTGCTCTCATACCACATAGCAAAACAGCTTATCCTGAGGAACCTCCCAGTCATCCAAAACGAGGAGGGGCAGCGACAAGCCGGCATGGGTTCAAAACCTGCCTGCGGGGTTTTCATCCTCCTGCACAGTGGTTCTGTCAGTGGGGGACAGAGCTGGGAGAGCTGCCCCGGTTCCGGCTGAGACCTTTGCTGGGTGTTAGAGCACAGCCCCAGGAGGATGGTCTGCCTGGCAAGGGTTAAGGAAGAGCCCTGTGTAAAGTTTTCCTGAATGATCGCATCCAGGGCAGCTTGAGCTTTCCTAAGACCAATTCCTCCCGACCCCCTTCAATATTTAATACATATTTCTATGGTTTGAGTCCCAAAGCTGCCGCTTCAGAGGAGATGTCACTATACGGGGTATGCACGTGCACCCTGAAGGACTTCTCACAGGTCTGGTTTTGTCTCTTCTGAGCGTTTTATCCTGCTGTGGTTTGCGAAGAAGGAAAAGGAAATAATCTCCTGACTTTATTATCTGTTTATTTCCTTTTGGGGAATTTGCCTATATGATCCTGCTTAATCTCTGTGGGTGGGGAACAAAATATTTAAGTTAGTTAACGATCTTTTTGTCCTAAAATGAATAGACTTTATCATCTTTCTCTCCTCATTCTTCCTCCTGGCTCCATCAGGAAAAAGCCCTGGCTGGGAACTCAGATGAGCTGCCTGGGAAAATCTGCTCGTCTGCTCTGTGGAGTAGATAAAAGGATTTCCCTGAGAAATGCTCAACATAGAAGTTAATCCTACGGGAGAGGAAACAGGGTCAAAGGAGCAGGTACAGATGTGGGTTCCAGCCCCTTGGGTGTTACCCCCCATTTAACCAGCCTTGGGTTTCCACGTTAATTTGGGAGTGGAGGAAATTTCTTATCCAGAGCAGCTGGGCTGGGAAGGGATTTCTGCTCCCCTCCACTGGCCAACTCAGTGCATCCTCTTCTCCAGCTTCAGCGTAAGAGACACAGGCATGAGCCAGGAGGGCTGTAGCCCAGCGTCCAGCAAAGTAGCACCAGGCCCCTTGGCAGCCCTCGCTCCTTTGTCCCAATGGCAGCACCACGTTAGGGTTGCGTTTCTCTGTTCCAAAAACGCAGCACCCTGCAGGGTCAAAGCCCTCCGCGATCCCTGTGTATAACCAGGAGTCTTTCAAGTGAGGTCCTGTCTGACAGCTGAATGAACGCTAATGCTGAAACAGTCTCGGTTTTTTTGTTAATCCACTCCACAAGGTTACCCGTTTTTCCTCCTGATACATTCCAGCACCCTCTGGCCTGAGGCTATCTACTGTTTTTGTCCCATCAGCACATTGTGGCTTCTTGTGGAATGTTGGTAATGACTACTGGTATCAGCTCCATGACAGATCCCCGAGGAACCCCATCAGTTACCCTGCCCTTCGCACTACCTTGTATCCCATCTCCCTTAGCCAGTTCCTCAGGCACCTCCTAATTCCCATCTTCTCCCGCTATCAGTTCCTGTTGTCACACACAATACTGCGCTGCAGCTGGCGTTCATTTGTGAAGGCTCATCTGAACAACAGCCCTCATCAGGGTGGCATGGCATAACTATCCTCGGGAAACAGCTGTCCTTCACGCTCACGGTTATCCTCCAGGTGGTCATTCTCCCCTCTCCTCCCCAGCCAGAGGCTCTCCATTCACGGGGTACCATCCCCAGGCTGCATACTGGAACAGCTTCTTCCCATTGGGTCTGAACAATTAACAATTCCAGCAGTGCAACCACTTGGTTTCCGACACTTGCGCACACTTTTCCCCCTTCCACGTTGCTAAGTCATTTCAGTTTTTCTCCACACATCTTCCTCTCCACCCCACTCACGGACGCTGAACATTGTTGTCTTTATTACAGCGAGCACCAAGGTGCTGGGTGTGGCTGTGTGATCGAGTCTGGATCTCTACCACGCAGAAGTTGCACATTAATTTTTTCCTCTTGCTTGCACTGTTTAAAACTTCTGCAGTTACATTTGAAAGATAGCCGGCTGTTGGCATTTCTTAACTCTGCCCCGACACTTGTTCTCATTTGGAATAAATCACAACAAACAGCTTTTCTTGTTCAGCAGCCTTTTCCATTTCCTCTTGTTCTGCTCTCTCCTATTGTTCTCATGGTGCTAATTATCCTAGAGCTGATTTCCTCTAACTTAGGATACGGGTCTCTGACGATTTTAACATCCTCAAAGAGCTGGATTTTACAGTGGAACCCGAAGGACCTTCTTCAAAACTGTGAGCTCCTTGGTGGAATTAACTTATTGCTAGCTAGCAATAATAAAGACTAATTTCATTTTTGGAGTGAAGAACTTCTCTTTACACAGTCTTAGCACTTCAGGTCCAGCTGAAATCAGGACTAGATCCCTTGGCTTTTTTTCAATGACTAGCTCAGATACATGCTGAAGTTCTCACAACAGCTATAATATGCAACGACTCTTGTGTTGGCTCCATAGCTGTTGTGCCCAAACCCCTTTTCAGCCCTTACATCCACCAGCACCTGCCCTCTAGAGCTTCCTGCTTCCTCTGGCTGGCCGTGACTGCACATTTTCTTCCTGACTGTGTGCCAGAGAGACTTTATTCTGTACTTACAGAACCTACCTGGCTGTAAGAAGAGATTATGTTAGTACAGAGATAAGAGGTTCTGCTGGCCGCCCTTGTCCATCCTGTATCTCTTCCTAAAACCATAAGAAAATGGAGCTGCTGAAAACTTCCAGCAAAACTTAACAGGGCCAGTTCTCTAAAATACACAAATCAAAATGCTCTTTTCAGAGTGGCTGGGAACGACACATATTGCAGGACCAACTAGACACCGAGTCTTCAGAAAAGCCCCATGGCAGGGAGATGCTGATCGCCACCCGGCCTGCAGATTCGCCTCATCACCAAACAGAAATGAACAGTTATGCTGGCATTCGGTGTCCAGAAGAGACCACGTGCAGCTTATCTGTCCAAGGATCAGGTAAGGATCAGACTTGGACAAATCCTCTGTTGACCTGGGCTGGGCTTTATTTGGTGCACTAACTCAGAAAGCACAGCGCTGGGCAGCTGGGGCAGCTCCTCCGCGCTAAAGCCTGCTTTTACCATGAAAGATGCAGATTATTTGTACCAAATGCCAGAGAGTTGCGGCACAGAAAAATCACTGCTCAGAGCCAGGAAAACAGAACAAACCAAACAAGCCCTCGGGGCGAGTATGCTGGAGAACACAACAAAAACCCCTGGCCTAAGGAGTACGAGGCTGGAACGGAGGAGCCAGAAAGGTGCTGGGACAGAGCATTAATGGTGTGACAGACATCGGGATACAGCAGGACAGAACGAGCTGAGCAGAATCCGATACCTCGTTACAGGCGGTGGCGAGAAGGACAGAAGAGATTTAAGTACTCCTTGTGTTACAGCGAGTGACCTCGACAGCATGCTGTGGGACACAAGACCACAGTGCAGTCCTGGGTCTGAGCGTGCCCTGGTGGTGTTTGGGGAGTCTCCCAACACACTCTGCTCAGGATACCCAAAGCAGAAAAAAAGTCAAAATACTACCTTTTATTTGTTTTTTAATTTTCTGAATAGTGGTCTGTTAAGTTCAAAGACTTCCTCTTGGGGGATTACCAGCTGTACAAAATTTCTCATTCTTCCTCTCCCAAATAATCTTTTTTTCCAAGAAACAACCTTACTAACAAGTAGGAAAGGACATGCTTGTATTAAAAAACCCCCAACCATACCAGCCCATCAGTCTTTAAAGCTTTCTACAAAATGTTTTGCCTGAATGTGGCATCAGCTTCACTGCTTCTGCCTTCAGTGTTGGGGTCTCTGTGTCTTGAACCTCCTCAGCCTGGTAGGGAATGGAATACTTCAGGCTGAAGCAGGTACCAGAGAAACCCACAGCATCATGAGCAGTTACCAACACCTCTCTCTCCTCCAGTACCGGAGAATCTTCAGCATTTGGAGTAGGGGTTTGGACCACAACAGGTAGAAGGAAAAGGTTAAGGCAGTTCTCAAACTCTGCATAATTGGGAATTGGAGAAACTTGCCCTGACCACCACAGGGACAAACTGCTGCCTTCGGACAGAAACTCCATACCCAAATTCCAGAGACTCCAGTCTCATTTTGTTAAATTGCTTGTCAAGACTGAAAAAACACCACAGCAAAGGATGTTCTTATTTCCTACCTCAGCCAGATCTCGAGGAGATGGTCCTCACTTTCCTGAGCAACCTCTTTCACTCCAAAAGGACATCGTTCTTCTGTCCTTCCTTGTACAGGCGGCAGCTTGTACCCTTGAGGAAGTAAGTGAATCGTCATCTGTCGCCCCAGACAGCGGGCTGCCAGGCATTTAGATGATGCAGGTTATCCGCAAAAAGAGTTGGACTCTCATCTGACATAGCCAATGGCCACTGATTGATGGGAAACAGGCAATGCTAGTAACATGACAAGGCGTACACCTGGCAGGAAAGATTGGGTTTCTCCACAGCAGGTTATGGCCATGATTGTTTGAAGTTTTCACTTCTGGTTACACTGAGGTTGTGTAACTGGTTTCCCCATCCTCGCTTTCACCATCTTAGGGCTACACAAAGCATTGCTGGAATGAGATGGGTTTCACAGGATCTTTGCCCAAACTTCCAACTGTTGCGAAAAGCCTCCACGCCCCACCCCGCCTCCACCACTGTTACCCAAGCCATCCTCTCAAAGGCCTCTCCTCATCATAGCCACCGGCAGGAATCAGCGCAGGGAGAGGACAGGTATGAAAACAGCATTCACAGGCACTACGTTCACACTTACTGCGAGTCCCACACTCTTCACAATGTCCGAAGCCACTGGTGATAGGAGCTGTGAACTGCCACCTCTGTTGGATCCTGAGCTCAAGGCCACAGAAAGCAGTTGGGAACGCAAACCAGAACTCCAAGCTGCACCAGAGCAATCCATCCCTGCCACCACTTGTGACCCTCGTGCAGCTGGAAGACTGCTAAAGCCAGGCTAGAGCACGCCTGGGAGTCAAAGCCATGCCGGAGGTGCACGAGCTGGACACAGTCCACCAGCCATTTCGACCACTCTCGGCTGTAGTCAAGGTGAGGTTGGCTGATGGCAGATTTCTGAAGTGAGCAATCGTGGTGAACAGCTGAAGCTCCCCTAAGTCCCTTGCAGAGCACCTTCTATAAACACCTCAGGGACTCAGGCCTCAGGCAGGCACTTCCCACAAACAGGCCCTCCTGTTGCAGGAGAGCTGCTCTCCTCCCGCCCTTCCCAAACTAGCTGGTCTTGGGAGCATGGATTTCTCCACTGCTCTGCTCAGGCCACAGAAAGCAAGAGGGGCTGAAATCTCAGGGAACCACAGCTCTAACTGGTACTTAGAGAAGCAAAAGCAACCATTTCCACGCCCTACAACTATTGTGCAGTTACCACACTTCTCCTCAGGGTTGGCAAGAAATCTAACCCCTTCTGCCCTGCTCTGGCCTTTCCTGCATTTCTGTAAGTAAGGCAGGGAAAAGCGAGGCTGCCATCCTCCAAGTTCTCCTTGCCCTTTTGCTATGGTGCTGTGAACAGTCTGCCTCAGAAACAGAGGTTGTTTCAGCAACGCTGCTCCTCAGGGTGGTTGTCTTCTCTCCTTCTGAGTTGATGAACTTCAAGTCTTATCCGATGAGGAAGAGATCAGTCCCTGCTCCAGGGGTAGCTACATACTCCAGATACCTAACAGACCCTTCCAGCAGTAAGGGGGGTGGGGGGGTACTGCTGCCAAGCTGGCACCTCTGCCGTGTTCCAGATACACCTGCTGCACAGCAGCAGTAATGTTTGCTTACCGAAAATGGCACCTTTTTGGACAGCCCTCACTGGAGATCCCACTGTAGCGACAGTTCCAGAGCAGCTGACAGAACCATTCATCTCTCTGCGAGCTCCAGCTGTTGAACACGAACAGGGTGTGCTCCCTCCACTCCCCCTACTCTGTTTAAAGCACTCAGAACCTCACACCTCGCATCTCCCCCTAAACTGTATTAACAGGAATGCTCTTGGACATTAGGCAGCCTTCAAGGAAACCACAGGAAAAACCTGAGAGGAATGTAGGTTGGAGTGAGCTCTTCATGTATGAAAAGCTTCAGCCAAAAATAGTTATTCGACTGAGATGCTGATTTTCAGGCCTGAAGAACGAAGTTTATGGGGGGTTTTTTGTTTTTTTCTTTTAAATCTTGGAGAACACTGAAACAACATTTGGAACTGGCACTCCTTTTAAGAGAGACCCTTAAAAAAAGAGTTATTTTATATAATCAAGAAATGGAAAACAATTTTTATTAACATGTTTTACATTTACAATCTTTTATTAGCTAATCAACATCAACATGCAAAAATAAGCGCTAAATACAAACCTCTACAATATGGTTTTGTTTAAACTACAATGGTTTAATTCTTCTGAAAAGTCGTAAGGATGTGTTCTGTAGTTGTTAAAATTGAACTAGTAGTTTCAGTCATGAATACTATTTAGACCCTAAAATTATGTAATCATCCTGCAAGGCATCTTCAGAAACTTCGCCCAACACTTAAGAATACCAGCTCATTTTCATGTGAGTACATTCTCAAAGCAAGAAATAAGGCAGTAGCACTAATGATTTCATATTGAACCCTATGCACATAACTAAGAACTTTAGAAGGACTTTTAACACTATGGTAGACTGGAAAAAGAACATTTCAACAAGCATTGGATTTTGCCTGAAATGTTCTCGGTTCCTCTTGATACTTAAGCAACCTCCTCAAAATATTTGGGTTTGGAAAAAGACTTCATACTCCTTCAAACCAGTCCCCAGTCGATCCTCCAGAGAAGCCAGGCTTGTGACAAAGATCCCAATACCTTCCCATGGAAATACGTTACACAACTCATGTTCATCAGGATGACTTCACGAGAGGATCATCAAGACGGCAAAGAGGAGCTTAAAGGAGAACACACTGGTAGTACGGAAATCTTTGATAACAAAACGGTCTTGGACAATTGTGAAAAAGAGGGAAGAAAAATGGATCTAATTTCAAATCTGGTGTAACTTTTCCCCCAGTGCAAGTGTCCACCTTTAAATAAAGTTATCCTTAGAAGATGAAAGTACTTTTGATAAGAGTCCAATTTTCGACCTTACGTTACAAAACCTCAACAATCAAAATTTGTTTGTTTTTATTCAAGTACAAACTTAAGTCACAATTCCTCTCTTTTTTTTTGTGTTTTTAAAGAGTGTTTATTGTTGCTCATTGATCTTTGGTCGCAAGAAACAATAATGCCACCGACAGGTCTGATCTCCAAGGTGGCAGGTTTTGCTTCTTTGCCACACGTTAAGGCCCTCCCCCCCAGACAGGGTATGCCTGTGTCAAAATTCCAGCGGCACTTCATCGTGTGTGTTACGGACCTACATGATGTAGACTTTCTCAGCTTGTGAGAAGTTGAAGACTTCTTTGGTTCTTGGGCAAATTACTTTGTCATCTTGACGAATAGAAAGCAGAGACTGAAAGAGAATGAAAGCAAAAGACAATATTCACAGCAGTAACACAAAGTGTTATTTAACTCTTTAGTAAATAAACTTTAAAGAAATGATGTTATAGTCTGTGTTCAAAACACCTTTGCCCACAAAACTTACTCTGCAGTATTGCTCTCGTATTATAGATTCGTAGAGTCAAGCACTAGGTTCTTCAAAGACCAATTTAATCACATACAGTCCTTTAAGAACTACTGCAAGAAGGTATTTCCCTTCTGTTCGTGCAAGTGTTACAGAATATCAAACAACAGCAGATTCTTCTAGCTGTCTCACTGTGGTTCTGACACAGACAGTTGTTCTAACCTCTGCTGTTCCAGACTTCAGTGGGTCACCGATTTCCACACTTACATTGTATCCGTAGACATATCCATTTGGTAACATCATAGGAGGATTATTTTCGTTCATGACATCCCCCGAAATCTTGCAGACTAGTCGGGAGTTGGCACAGTGTGCCATAGGCAGAGGCTGAGCCAGCTTGTTCAGGGATTTGCTACACACAGGGCAGTCTGGGTTTTTTGAGCTCCCATCCTCTTTGTAACACTGTCTGTTCGACAGCAAGTTAAGGAACAACCCCCACGCAAGGCAACCACAACTAGTTAATGACAAACACTGCAAAGAAGGTAGCAAACTATGCAAATAAAAAAAAAACCCAAAATCTGGGTTAGAGGGGACAGGACCACTGAACTCCAGTGTAATGGGAGCTGAACATCCATTCAAGTGCCCGCTTTGTTGCGAGGAACAAGAGCGAGCAACAAGCAACAAGCGTCCGGCACCCTCTACAGGTAACGTCTCTGCTGGGGAACGCCTGGGCGGCACCAGCGCAGCCCTCTAACACAGCACAGCGCCTGGCAAACCCAGCCAAGTCTCCAAAGGTGCAGGATACCTTTGAATATTCACGTAAAAAATGGAGAGGGTAACTTTATGGGCAAGTGCTTGAAACACGGCAATTCTGACCCAGCTCATTACCTTTCGCAGATACATTCACTAACTTCAGACACATGGAAAGGCAACATTGTATGCCAACACCGCAAAATTCTGGGATTGGGCTTTTTTTTTTTTTATAAACCATAATGTCATTTATCTCCCCTTAATTTAATAGAGACCGATTCATACTACGCTTAAACAACTCATGAGCTAAAATATACAAGTGTCACATTACCTCTGTGAGCTCCCTGAGGAGCACCACAGAACAAAAATCCCCACAATGCTTTTTTGCCCTCGGCAGTAGTATCTGAGTTAAAGGATACGGTGTTTTTATAGCTGAAAGGCCTGCCTGGAGTGTTATAGTAAAAACAGAATTGTTTCCCAGCTGATGTAGTCTGTAGTTATCGTATCTAAACTGCTGGATCAGCATTCTCCATCGAGCAGGGTCCAAGAGATCCTGTTAAAAAAACCAACACAAGTTGTTTTCAATCTAATTGTCCTGGGAGGCAAAAGCTGGGGAGTGGTAAGTTGTGCAGAACTCACTAGACGGAATCCATCACAAAGTAAAAGCGTAAACGCTAATGAGTAGTATGGACATACTCATTTAGAAAGTACCTTTTAACATCACTTTACTGGAAACATGATTTAAATCAAGTGTTACTACAATAGCTGGCATAGCAATAGTCGGTCTCCCTTCATCATCCACCTGCTGTTCCAAGTACGGCATGTAAAACCTGCTGAGGCTATTTCCTGCATTTAGTTCTCCAGAACGCTGGCCTACTTAGGAACAACATCAGTACTGTTGAGTGTTTGCTGTCCAGCCTCCAAACCATTCACACTGAGAAGTCAGAAGCATTTTTACCTCAAGTCAGGCTAATTCTGCTGGTACTTCTTCTTAATACAAAATGTTCAGAGGATTTTGTAAAAAGGTTTTATTTGAAGAGCTGGCAGCACCCCAGGTTAGAGAAAGCTTAGCTAAGCTATGCCTTTAAGGACGACATTCCTTAACGTACATGGTAATGCTGTGTGATACCTAAAACCGGGGAACTGCAGTTAAAGTTGGGATTTTTTTCAGGGAAGCCAGAACTAAACCCACAGGTCAAGGACACGCTGGAAGAGTGAAAAAAGGAGTCATGTAAGAAGCAAAGACCCTTTGAAAAAATACTTCTGTTATCTCTACAGACAAAGACCTCACCCTTTCTGCTAGCAGCCCTCCTTTGATCCATAACCTGCATCTTGGTCACGAGAAGTGACCACGTTTATTTACCTTCAAAATAAGTTTGTATTATCAGCTGCACGTGCCACACTGAGGCAACCAGGAGAAACAAAATTATATTTTAATGCATCATGTAGTTTATAAAACAGGCTTTTGAAGAAAATTAAAGGCTTTGCAACAGACTATAATACACCGAGTAGCAGCACTGAATTCAAAGCATGTCATACCAGAATTCCCAGGCAGGGATTCTACCATGACGTAGGCACTGGTCTTTATGCTTTGCTCTGCACCACCCTGGCCCACTCTGTCTCAGTTCTCTGCTCGTTCAGGTCAAGACACTGGAGAAGGAGGGACTCCAGCACTGTGTTTTGTTGTAGTCTGTATCCTGGAATGCCCCCACCCCAAGACCAGACTGGCCTGAGAACTTCTATCCAAATGATTTGACGGTACCATAGTACAGATTTTTTGGTGTGTTTTATGAAAAATTTTCCATCCTTATCCTAAATTTACATGTTAACAGAACTGTATTTCAGATAAGCTTTGCAAATGCCTTGTAGAACTGTAAGAGACCAACACGAGAAGAACTGCTAAACTGGATTTCCACAGCGGTTTTCTGAGTAAGTACAGAATTATTTCTCTATCCCTTCTCTAAACTACAAGCTGACTACTTGAACAGCGGGGAGAAGTGGTTTATGTACAACTAGGACATCTTAGCTGAGATTATGAAGTTGCATGTCTCCGTGAACTCAGGCAAAACAACCGCTGGACGCCCATTAAAGTGGGAACATCTCTGGATGAGAGAGGGAAGAGATGCAGTTCACATAAAGCAGTCCTGGTGTGTTTTCCTGACAAGGTTTAGAAAGAGGAAGTACACAGAGGCTGTAAAAGGGTGCAAGTGTAAGTGATGGCTTTCAAGAGATTCAGAAAAGCTACCTGGAACACCAAGAGGAAAAGGAGAATGAGAAAGACTTGCAGCAGCAACAAGTTGGACCAACTGTGGACCTATGACTGAAGAAAAACAGCACAAGAGAAAGAATTCACATGAGGAAGAAGCAGAAAGATTCAGAGGCAAATTCACAGGAAAGAATCCTGGACATCAGCACTGTTTGTCTAACTGCTCCAAACCAACAGGCAGAACTGAGGCAGAGAACATATACAGATGGGGGCAAAAGTTAACGGGCACATGGATCTTGCCATCTCTAAAGCAAAGAGCAGCATTTCTGCCACCAGACTGCATGTTTGTTTCCTCTATCACCTGCCCCATTCTAAGGCAAGAATGTGCCCAGAGTTCTAGGAGGAAGTTTTTGTTCCAACCTTAAGGCAATTCTTCAGAAGATGTAACAGACAGACTACAACCACTCCATAACGAAGAGACAAACTGCTACTGGTGATTAAGAAAAGCCTATGATTAAGGGCCTAGGTGATGGGACACGAAGTAGCATCTTCTAAATGTCCAGCTGGAATAGTTCCAGCCACAGCTACACAAGGTTGTTCAGAGGATATCAAAAGAAAACAGCTTGTTTGGCCACATTAACTATGTTTTTCTTAAAGTCCTAAAAGATAGCACCCCAAGCTGGATAAAGCTCTATTCATTGGTTATAGGAGATGCTTCTTTCCCGGGATTAATAAAAATAGAGATGTTAAGAACTGACAAGCTTTCTCACAGATTTAAAACCAACGTGACTTTAAGTCCTCTTAAGAAGCCATTTATGCACAGAACTCCTGGTCAGCATAGGAAAGGTATCTCCAAACAAGCACACACTCTATCTAGGTAATTATTAGAGGACCCAAAACATAACTTCCATCAACTAGAATGCTTTAAGTCATATCTGTAACAAATACTAGGGAATCGTTCCAATTGTATGGTTGTGCATGAAACAATACCAGCTTTTCTCCTTGCTCTCCTTGTTGGAACAGTCTGTCCAAACTAGTCCTTGGAGCAAAATACAGGATTTTTACTTCCTGCCTATTTCTAACTACTAGAACAATGACAAGCTCTGTCTTACACCCAGTCTAACAGATCTATCGTTTATCTCATAACTCACATCACATGTAGAAGCCAAAACACCAGGATCCTTCTAGGACTCCAGGATTGACAAAAGACTTCACGTTATTTCTGTGGGTTGCTGGTTTGAGGGTTCGTGTTTGGTTCGTTTTGTGAAACCACTGATTTCATCATCAATTGTTTAAAAAACATGTTTACACTGGCATTGCCACATATTGACTTGGCATTTCACAGGATTCTTGTCTTGCTTTACCAGCTCAGCTTTTGTCTACCTTCTGCCTCCAGTGCCAAGTTAAAAAGTCAGTTAGCACACGACCACAGGATAAACTCAAACTGTAGGAAGAGTAACTTCCTAGGAATTTTGCTTGAATCAAAACCATCTTTCCTTTCTTCGTCCCAACCCCCACCACAAAAGTATTTTGAGAAGTAGAATTAAGACCAGCTACTAGTGTATTAAGGCCACAGCCTCATATGCTGAACAAAACCTGCCATTTTTCTCTTTGTACTTTCCAATCTTCTGTCTCTTGCTGCAAGTTTGCATACCATGCTTGCAGTCCCACAAATCTTTAGCACCACGTTTGTGGTAAGCCTAGCTCATAAGATCTGACAGCAACAATACAAATACTACCCAGATTAGTGTCCAGGCAAGGACTGGTTATTAAAGTTAAGGGCTATTATAAAGCTGGATTTCACAAGTAAAATTAGAACAATATTTGATCTTCAGATTATCAACCCATTTTTCTGTGAGGAAAAAGAATTGCAACATGTATTTTATTATTCTGCTGTAAAACTGGATTTCAAACAGAGCATTACCTTATAGGGGGAGATATGAGTGTCTGAAGGAAAGGCCAACATCCCCATCACTTGTCGCACCTCATCCAGCTGGCTTCCCTCAGCCTGACTGAAATGCTTCCTTGCATGTCTGAAATACAGAATTTACACCTTTATTAGCTAGCCTGGTTATCAAATCAATAAGTTTACGTAATTATGCAAGATTTCAGGGAAAACCTCTCAATTCTGCTCTCAACACATGAACTGCAAAAGATGATGCATTTAACAGGCTTGAAAAAAAAAAAACATCCTGCAAATGTAAACCCAAGAATGACTAAGAATTAGCAATTCTACACTGTAATAGAAACCAGAACTACTTACATGAAGTCATACCTCACCTGTACCCAGAACGACAGATCCATGAGCATTAGAAGAAACACCTTACGCAAGCTCAGTGCAGCACGTTCACTCTTCTGGCATGCACTTGCCAGGAGATAAATGCAGCTGATAATCAGCTGTTCCAAACCATTCAACATCAAAGTGTTCAAGTATCTGCCTGGTTCATACTGACGTTTCACAGCATGTTTATTTTTGAATAAATTATTTTCTTTGTGGTATGGGCTAGAAGGCAGTATCACCTTCTGTGCACACTACAAGAAATTCCATGGCAATGTAGTAGAAAACACATTAGGAGCAAATTTTTTTGCCAAAGAATTAAAGAAATTAAGTAGAACATCAAGTTTTTTGTATTTTAACAGATACTGATTATAAGAGATACGCACAAGGCTGAAAACTTGGTATTTGAAAGCAGTGACAGAACTACCAGAAGCTTATTTAAAGCAAAAATAGAAAACTTTAGTTTTAGTATTAATTTCCTGAAAAATATTAGAGACCTCTCATCAGATTATAGGGCTATTCAGCTACTTGAAAGCCCTGGATGAAAGTCTCCCCTGTCACCAGGGGATCACCGATTTCCAAGTTTCAGTGTGCAGGAAAACCCTCCAGCGCTAAAACTGGAACTTGAGTTCAGCATTTTTGCCAGAAGCTCCTGTTTTCAGGATGCCCAGATGTTGCATAACAGGCTATGGAGGGAATCAGCACTTAATGAATTTCTGGCAGCGCATCAGTATAGAAAAGTCTTCCCTATGCCATATTTTCTCCACTGTTTGTTACAGGGAAAACACCATGGTAATTCAGAGACGACTTAGTAAGCGTTTGCTCTTTCTAACTTCTAAAGAGTCTCGTTCAAATCTACTTGAAGTTACAAACTTTAGGAACGTACAGTATTTTCCAACTGCCCATTGCTTGGGCTGAATTTAAAAAATCTAGGTAAGTTCCCCCCTCCCTCCCTTCCAATTCTGTGTTCCACCAACTACCCTGAGGTCATCAGTACCCTGAGAACAGTCTCCGTAGCCGTGTTTTAGAACTCCTACTTCCTCTCCCACCCAAACCAGGAAGCAATGGAAGTTATGTAGGACAGACTGTTTCCACCCAACTTCCTATTTTGGGGTGAGCAATTCAGGAATATAAATGTTGTTCCCCAGGTGATTTCTGTTGTGAGAGCAGAAGTACAAAATCCGCAGCCTGCCAGAAGAGACCAGACAGCCTGGACATACTGAGAGAAAGCTCAAATAAGTGCTATGGAAGTCAAAGCTGTGTCAAAGAAAGCTTAGGCAAAGCGGAAAATTCAGACCTACTGGGAAAGCTAAATTAATGTGTGCATGTGCATGAGGGAAACGAGAAAAAAAAAAACACCTTAAGAAGTGATTACTGTCACTTGTGTTCTGTGAAGAGCAGCGTTCCTCAGAGCCTGGTATTGGGACCAGTGCTGTTTAACATCTGACAGCAACATGGACGGCAGGATCGAGTGCGCCCGCAGCAAGTCTGCCAACCAGCTGGGTGACACCCAGCTGGGGGGTGCAGTCAACACGCTGGAGGGAAGGGATGCCATCCAGAGGGACCTTGACAGGCTTGAGAGGGGGGTGTGCGAACCTCGTGAAGTTCATCAAGGATAAGCGCAATGTCCCGCACACGAGTCAGGGAAATCCCAAGCACAAATACAGGCTGGGTGATGATGAACTGAGTGCAGCCCTGAGGAAGCCTTGGGGGTGTTGGCTGGGCTGCAAAAGCAGTGTGACCAGCAGGCTGAGGGAGGTGATTCGCTGGTGAGACCCCACTGCATTCACCTCTGAGGTCCTCAGCACAGGAAAGACATGGATGTGCTGGCGCAGGCCCCGAGGAGGGCCATGAAGACAATCAGATGGCTGAAGCACCTATATGAAGACAGGCTGAGAGAGTTGTTCAGCCTGGGGAAGGCTCCAGGAAAACCTTATTGCAGCCTTCCAGTACCTAAAGGAGGCCTTCAAGAAAGTTGGAGAAGGACTTTTTACAAGGGCATGCAGTGACAGGACAAAGAGTAACAGCTTTAAACTGATAGAGGGTAGATTTAGATTAGATGTAAGGAAGTTCTTCGCTGTGAGGGTGGTGAGGCACTGGAACAGGCTGCCCAGAGAAGCTGCGGCAGTCCCATCCCTGGAAGTGTCCAAGGCCAGATTGGATGGGTCTCTGACCAACCCAAACCATTCTAGGATTCCATAAAACAGAAGTGGTAGTTCAGTTTTGCACCAGCCTCCTTAGTACTGTGGTCCTACTCCACCCATCAGACCTTGACAATTTGCTCTTACAGACAGCTTTCAACGATTCATCCCCCTTACGCACAGCAAACCCCTGAGCTGCAACAGGCAAATACTGACCAGGCTTACAATGCTTAAAAATGTTTTTACCACCATTAGCACACGCTAGTCAGGACAGCTGGAGCAGGGGGCTAAATTTTTTTCAGAAATTTTTAAAATCGTTACAAGTTGACCATCCCTGAAACCACTAACTTCCTGTGGTGGAAGAATTTGTTTCTCAGATCCTAGAATGTGGGGACACAGTCCATTGTCTTTTGTTTGAAATAGCTGTTCCTCTAGCCCACGCAGGTACAGCAGACGTGCTGTATTTAAATCCAAGAATGAAAGGATAGTTGTTAAGATTTGAAGATTTACAGTAAGAGGAGATTAAGTTGTTAAAGCAGTATAAGCTATACAGTGTTGATGTGTATATCTACACATGCTTGAATAAAAGAGTGAATGTATTTATCAGAAGTCACAATAACTGAAGGCAAACATAAAGGGTGATCTAGAAAGCTGCTCAGTTGCCCGATGCCTGAATGCCTTTATCTCAGAGACCATTATGACCACCAGCAAAATTTACACTCAAAGTGCTCACAAGTTTTATTACTATTTTTATATGCCTGTTCAACCCCACTCCCTAACAAAAATAAAGATCAACATGTGCTTATTCACCCTTGTGGGAGCGAAGTTTACTAAAATGAATAGACTGTGGCCACTTTCTCCTAACTCTGCACATCATCAGCTGTTTGTATTTATTCCTTCTGTCCTTTACATCCCAGGAACAAGTAGTGCACAGGGCATTTTGTTAAGCTTTTAGCTTAGAACTCTGTGTGTCTCTGGCATCCCATAAGAGCAAAGTAGCGGAATGCTGTCAGATTTCCCAGAATGAAATTAGTGAGAGCCCCAAGAGTGTGAAATTAGTGTCATCAGTCACTCATTGTTACTGTAAGAGGTATGAGCTTGACAAAAACCCTGAAGAGACTGTGGGAGTTAAAGGCTAATGATTCTGGGCAAAACACTTTGTGATGTATTGAAGTATTCTTCGTGTTCAATAAATAGTTTTTGTACATTCTTGGAACTTGCACTTCGAGACTACTCTGATAAGTTACCTTAGAGGAAGGTCTGTTTGTACTCATATTCCAAGAAGCTACAGAAATTCAAACACTGATTTAATCAGATGTGTAATTTTGAAGCTCGCATCAATTTTAAACCTAAAAGCAATATGTCATTTTAGAGTTTCTCAGCAGGCAGTAAGCAAAGCTTTCAAACTTATTTAAACACCAGCTGCGTTTCAACAAAATGTCAGTTCTCTGAGTTCCACTCGTACAGGAAACTACTTGGTAAACAGCCTCTTTTCTCTGCTTTCTAATGGATGCCTGACCTATTTATTGCGCCAGAGACACAATACTGAAAGAATCCTGCTGCAGGCACTTAAGAAAGCTAGTAAGAACACAAGTTGCAATGGTTTGCTAGAAGCAATGAGTTTATGCTACACCTTCCCCAACTATATTCCCTTATTCTTGTATATTTATTTTGAAGCAAAGTAGAATGAGACAGTAGAAACTCACATTAAGCCACATTAAGGAAAGGATTGAGACATTGAACTCTGAATGTATAAAATTAACAAAGGTTACCCTGTGAAAGAGTGAATTAAGTCACAGAAAGGCTTCTGTAGCTCCTCTTCATTTTACAAGCAGTCCTACAGTGACAACAGCATCGTTATGACTGGCAAGTTACAGCTGCTGAGTATAAAACACATGTTGATGCTGAATTTCAAACAGCATAAGGAATATCCATACTTCAGCCCTAACACCGGTCAGTACAGATGCCTGTTTGCAATGCAGACAGGAGCTGGAAGTTTTAAACCTCAGAGGCTCTGATAGTACAAGTTACTCCACAACAAAAGTGCTGGGTCCCCTTGAGGGTTGATGACTTGCAAATTTTACTAGTTCTGATGAGGAAAAGGGATCAGAGGGAAACACATATCTAGTAACAACAATAAAATACGGAATGACCTTATCTACTCTGTCCCCATCTCCTTATTTCAGCTCTAAACCTTCACTCTTGTTTTCCAAGCTACATAAGGAAGCTGCAGCTCAAATAATATAGTTTTAGAGCACAGACTACTCATAGTTAAGAGGCATGACTGCGCTCTTGGCAAAGGAGCAAACTTAGCAGAGAATAAAGCTAAAGGCACAAAGGCACAGGATCTGTTGGATATGAAGAGCACCGCAGGCTTCAGAAGACAGAAAATGTGGCTGAGTATCTCTCATCCTTTTCGTAAGTACCTGTCAATTCGTCTGGACTTGAGAACTCCAAAAGGCAAGTGCACTTATGACCAACCCAACAATGATTTAGGTGCAAGTAGGGCAAAGCAGGAAAGACAGGAGTCAGCTCAAAGCAAGCAATACATCTGAATGAAATTAGAAATAACAACTAAATTAACCTTAAAACTTAAGGGGAGCAGTTTTGGGGGTGGTAGTAGTATTAGACTGGCATCTCCACATACTTGCACTACTCCTCCTTTATTCTTGTTGTTAAACAAGTAAGTTTTTCTCACCCATTCTACTCTAGAAAATGTGGTTTGCCCTGCAAAAGAGAGTTTATACAACTAAAACTTGGGAATGCACTACAACACTCTTGGTCTGTACTTCTGCTGTGAAACTTTATGTTTTCTATAGCCCTGTGCTCCTCTGACCAAAAAGCAGCTTTTCCACAGATACAAGCCTCCTGATGGTTTCTATTTCCGGATTACCTTGTATGGTGTAAAGGCAGTTAAGACTTGCAACTTCCCTAGCATAAAGCTTGTCAGAAATGGTAAGTGGCAATAGTGTTATCACCAGAATGTATCAGCAAAGCTTCAAGCCTGGCCATAAAACCTGACATCTCTTCCTAGTTTAAATATTCTTACCAAACAGAATCTGCTGTGAGTTCCTCTCTTGTCTGTGTGCAAGCCCCAGTATCTCTGCCACTTGCATAATACTTTGTGGTGACGGCAAGATCACTGCTTATCAGAATTATCAACACATTTTATAGTCCTAGTATCAAAATTCCACTCATTTCAGCAGAACTGGTTTCCTGCATTATTCCAGAATATTATTCCAACACCTAAAGTCAGAACCACTAACTTAAAAGCATAAATAGCTTCATGTGCTGATATTATTGCCAGAAAGGATGTCTGGTGTTGAAGTCAGGCACTGATTAGATCTGACGCTACTTCTGCTACCAATTCACAGCACCTCAGGCACAGTTACTTCCTTCTCAAAGCAGTCCCCACCGAACTAGTTCTAAAGAGGTGGAAGCAAACCCTGAGTTGGTTTCTTCATTTGGGGGTAGCCTAACATAAACCAGCTTGTTACTCACGTACGTGACAATACGGAACTCCAAATTTAGCATTCAGGACAAAAGGTGAATCTGGCCTAAAGCATAACTTGCAGAACAGAAAGTTTAATGAAGATAGTGAAGCAGCAAAATTGAAATGTTAAGCTTTAGATGGGTGTTTCATGAACCTTTTAGTATCTTGTGATTGAACAAATTCCCATGAGAAGTTAGCTGTACCTCTCGAAAGAGTAAATATGTTCATTACATGGTATGCCAACAGAATATACAGTTGTTTTAAACAGAGTAATTTTTTAAACCTTGATTTTGAAGAGTAAGAAGATGCAGAGTTTCAGTGACAACATGAAGTTCTTGAAAACGTGCAGCTGTGGAATGACACCTTGCCTTAACCCGCCCCCCCCACCCCAACCCCAGCTTGAATCCAAAGAGCAATCACAGCACCAGCAAGATCCTTTACAGCAGTGGAGCTTCTGGGCATTGCAATAACAGTCACATGTTTCTAATGAAGCATAATAACATCTTGTTAAGAAAACTGTTTGGTGAGCATCTTAATTTCATACCTCACAGCATCCAGTCTCTTGTTCTGTCGAATGAGTTCAATGAACTCCTGAATCCTGAGGCTGAACTCCAGACAGCTCTGAGATTAAAGACAAGACAGGGTCTGAGATGGTGCCAAAGCTGCACTGCACAGTACCTTAACAACTATGTACGCACAACAAAAAGAAAGTGTTAACAACACACAATCTTGTTCGCTTCCTTTTAGGCATTTATGCAAAAGAAGTTCAAACGCTGACTTCACAGACAAGACATTAGCACAGAGTGCCTTAAAGCAAACAAAAACCTCTTCCTCCAGCCTCTTTCAAAACTTCAGTATTCTGCAGGGATAAACCTTCTCCTGATGACTAAAAGCATCATTACCTGAGCTGCAAGTGAGAGTAACACGTGGTTTCTTTGTGCTCTCACAATTCCAAGTAGTAGATTCAACAGACATTTGGGGCTCTGAGATAATTTAGACAGAGGTCTACCCAGAAGACTGCGAGGAAGAAATGAGTCTTTGAACAGTACTTTGAAAGTCCCTGGTATTAACAAAAGCCAGCACAGAGTTTAAGTTGCTGCATTCCCCTCCCTCCTTTTCTTCAACTTATATCCCGCTCTTCTTGTCAAACACCAGAAAGCCATGCTGGAAACAATTCCCAAACAAGAAAACTAAGTGGCATTTACCTGTTTCTGGAAAAAAGTAAAATCCAAAACCTAATCAAGGTGACAGTGTCCCTTTAAATCAATTTCCATCATCAGTTCACAAAACCTATGAAATAAACCTGAGTACGTGGAATTAAAAGGATTCTTCCCCCATAAAAGAACAAGTCACTACACTTCTTTATAGGGACATGGTCAACTGCTTTATCACCTTAACAACACACAAAAACCCAAAGTCCTCTGAACCTTGAGAACTATATTCCTCGAGCTACCCCACTCCATCTGGTAAAGGTTTTTTTCTTCCTCCATGCTTCTAATGAATAGTTGCCTTTTGTTTACTGTCCTTCAACACAGCAATATCAAAATTCCTCGGTTACTCCAGTAGGAATTTGAGCAACTCCAAATTTGAATCAGTTATCTGCCTGGAGTGACTAATGCCCCACTGCAACAATTGCTTACTTGAAGATTTGAAGCATAAGCCATTCAAACATAAAAAACAAAGCATTCTGTCATACGAATGTCAAAATATACTAGTTTAAAAACCAGATTATTTTCCAGCTATGCATTTTTCTGTACTCAAGTCCGTGTTTAGCAGAGAATAAAAATTTCTTCTCTACTTAATTTAGAATTTTTGAATAGGACTATCTTGAAATATCCCGTTATTCAATCTACACAAAACCCTCATTTACAATTTTATCTTAGTTCAGTTCTACCAAAAAACTGACCAAGCTTTTTAATTGTTAATGACACTAAATCCTCGGGCTTCATATTTTGTTGAAAATCTTCAACAGGAAAACCCCCACATCCCAACACAACCTTCAGAGTTTGTGTTCTGTTTTTACGACTCCACAAGACAGCTGCAAGCCAACCACTGTGCGGGTAGGTGGAACCAAAGGACAGAGTCCCGGACACTCAGACAGTGCATCCATCTCAGCTCTGTGTGCTGTCCAACAATTCCACAGCAGCTAATCACCAGAGTTCAGATAGCTCACGGCTGTAAAGGCTACAGGACTGCCTGCTTTCCCAGGCCAAGGCACCGTTTAATTTCTAGATCAGGCTTGCTTTAAAGTGGAGGCTGGGATTTTGGGCATTAACATTGATGCGTAGGTAAGCAACCCGAAACAGAAGAAATGTTTATCTGGGTTTCAAAAGACGCATAGTGATTTCTCTTCTTCCAACTCTGACATCACAGCCTTAGATTTGTTTGGGTTTTTTTTAAAAAAAAGACAAGGTAGGGCTTGCAGAAATAGATTTTTGTTGTTGTTGTTTTCCAAAAAGGGATGGTGAAGATTTTTCCTCATTAGTTTGTTGAAGATTGGCGATGAAAGAGTAAGATGTTCAGATTTTATTGCTTACATTACTTAACATACTAAGACATACCAATCCCCCATACAAGGGGGATTTTTTTTTAGCAGCATAATTACGTGATAGTGTTTACATACCAATTCTGGTTTTCCTTTAATGGTTTCCACAACAAGATCATCATTTTCTTTAGAGTAATCACTGGCCGATTTACTTTTGCATCCCATCTTCGGTTCACTCTCATTTTGGCGCCCCTGAGTGACAGAGAATGTCACTCTCTGCTTATCAATAAGTGCACTCAAACATTTTTGGTTAAAGAAAGCTCTTAGTTTAAAAAATAAGACACAAACATCTTTGAGGGAGGCAGGGATTTTAGTTAATATCAGTTAAAAAAACCCCACAGATTTCTGCAAGCCCTATAAAAAATTACAGCATGTTTTGAAACGCAGAATTTAGAGACAAGGAAATTTAAACTGACTGCATAGGAACAAGTACAGAGCGGGGTCAGGTCACAGTATGAGCCATGGCTACAGAAAGACTTACTGTGTTTATTACTTGATTACTTGGCTTTTATTCTTGGAAAAGAGCATTTCAACAGTGGTTTCTCACAGAAAGTTAGGTCTTGACTCAAATTTGTTTTCTTATACACAACATTTGAAAATACTAAGATAAAAATTTGTATGAAATTTCTGTGTTACACCCGAGGACAGTGGTTTACCAATTAAATATCTCTTCAGGCACCTTCATGTATACACCGAGTTATATTCTCAACAGGATACAAAGAATTATAAATGTAAGTTCACAAGCATCAAACTCTACCTTCTTCTGTATTTAGGTGTTTGTAAATCACTCTAAACCCAACTAAATATTATATTACTTGAGCAGAATTTGTTGAGACAATGCTTGCATCCATACGATGACCTATCACTCAGGTTCAGGTTTGGCATTTGCGTGAGCTAGTTTAGCTCCAACTACCTACCACCTTCTGAAAAGAAGCGGTTTGTACTTACTGTCCTAACTTTTATACAAGGCCTCATTCAAGACCTATAATTTAAACCAAACTGACCACATCAAATAGTTAAGTAGTTTAGAAAACTATTTAAGCACACCATGAACATGTTACATTTTCATACCTTCATTTTTCTGAGCCTGGATTTGTTATCATGACACCAAGCCAAGCAAGTCATAGTCTCTTGTCTTTCCAATGACTCTTCAACTTCTTTAGCAGTCAAAAACATCTCAATATTTACCAAGTCCTTCAAAAACAAAAAGGAAAGCAGGTCTTGTTAAATTGTACCGATACTTTACACAGCAATTCACTCTTCAACAGAACTGGAATAGAGATAGAGAAGCCTTTGTTCTTGAGACCTCTGGTTTTTAGGACAGTACTTTACAAAAAGACATTACAATGTATTATAACAACTGCATTACCAGGCACAGAGAGGTTCTGACAGTGAGAGAGTGACAATGTCTGGTTATACAACAAAATTATATACAAAAAGAAAGAATAAAGATTAAACCTAGGAGCTTTGCACAGCATGTGACCAGATCCCACAATCACTTCAATGCAGTTCACACTCCCAGGAGTGCTTCCCCGAAAGCTTGGCCTGCTATGTCCATTGGACCCTGACAACATCATAACATTTGCTAAAGTGAGCAAGAACTACATACAAGAGGAGAATCTAGATCTACTTCTTCTAGTCATCTCTACCCATAGAGTTTTAAGCAGAGATCTACAGTGGCCTGAGGTCTCCAATATATTTTCTCCCGTGTGCTTCATGTTGTAAGCTCCAGACCTTCAACTGATGGCTTACAACAGTTCTGGCTACAACATCTGACTCTGAGGTAATAAAACAAAGCTACTGCGTTAGAAACCAGTTAAGACAACGGGTGAGCCACAAGATAAGCACTTAAAGAATCACAAGCGGATGTTTCTGGAGAAAAAGCAGTTCTCTCCTATCAAATTTGCCTGGGCCAAGCCTGTAAGATGCCTGCTCTACTTTGTGATTAGCAGCACCTTTCCACATTCATACCAATCAAGGCAAACACAACTGAAAATAATTTAGGATCTAGTAGAGTAGCACAGAACTTAATTTTTTCCATGTACTTTTGCTGAAAGACAGACTTGGATAGATGTTCCTAAACAACGTGAACTGGATCCATTCTGAATTGTCACCACCGAAGTTATTTTAGAGCTGCACAAATCATAGACCATGCTGTGATAATTAATACTTCGCTGAAGGAAATATTCTGTGGGAAACCATAATTCAATACACAAACAGAAATCCAGTACTGCAGTATTTGATTAATACACACTCTAATTTTGAACAAATTCATTTTTATGTAGACTTCACAGCAAAATGCTATGTATCACCATCAGTACAGTAGATCTAGTGAACAAAACCACTCTGAGAAATAGATGGCACTTTCAGCTGTTAGAACAGCTGAATGTACTGAGTTTTAGAATTTACACCTCCCTTAGACAAAAAATAGAAGTAGCAACAGGCATATCACATTCACATCTTGCATTTCATCAGCCAATTTTCCTGTAGAGATACAAGACGACTAATACTACTGGGAAAATGCACCAGCTCACGTTAGGATTGTCAAAATGATTATTTAAAAAATGTAAACAGGCTACAGAGTGTGTTCCTACAGAGCAGTAGGTGTTGCAGCTTTTACTAAAGCATTCTCTCGTGTGACTTGCGAGTTTAAATACAAGATAATATGAGGCATAGCTGACATGCAATTTCATTTTATAGATTGTATGACCACAGCAAACCCATGACACCATCTAAAGAATAAAGGGTCTTGCACAGCCCTACTGGTATCCAACCTTGGTAAACGAGGCTGAAGTGGGAGCTACAGCAGTTACACATTTATAGAACAAAATTCAGATTGATCTTTCACTGATTCCTCCAATCCCCTTACAGAAAAAAAAAATATCTATTTTATTCATGTGTTGACAAACAGACTGAAAGAATGTCAACGTATTCCACAAGAGGAATTTAGTTACTTAAGTTTTCCTACAAGAACATGAGAGTAATCTGCCTTTCTGGTCGTCTGAAGATTTTCTGATGATCTCCTCAAATGGAAAAAAGAACCGCATTATTCCCCTGTGCATGGTAAGGTAACGACAAAGAACCACTTGCCCATGTAACTCGTCTGTATAAGTAATTTAATGTGCAATGTAATCACGTTCATTATCTTGCTTGCATATTTTTCCACTTAGGTGCTGAATGGAAAGACAATTCAATCCGGGTTGAAAGTAATCTCTCTATACATCTCCTCAAGCTTATTTGAGCTATGTGTCCTCTTAACGAACACCATTTTGCTTTTACACCAAATTAAAAGAAAAGCATTTTCTTCTACATTAGAAGAAGTACTGGATATCCCAAGCATACAACAAATCACTGCTTTCATCTCATTTTTTAGCTTTTTATAAACTTCATCCCAACTCCCCCCCCAGTTTTTAAAGAAGGATAGGGGCAGCATTTGTTTCGTGTCAATGAGCTGGGGAAGAGAATCCCAACTATATGCATTTATCAATCTGGTGTTAGTGTAGCAACCCTCAACTGTGAGCAAAAAGACTGTAGTTGCTGCAAAGGCAGACAGAACTCTGACATAAAAAGAATTACTACACTCCTTTTGCAAATTTAAAATCAAAAAGGTTCTATTTGGTACAGAAATGCTAATCAGATTTGTGGTTGCCAAAAGAAGTCAAAGCTTGGCAGCCATTTCTATTAAATAGACAGTACATATCCAGAAAACAGAGGAGAACACTTAATTAAAAGAGTTTCTTTCAGAACTTAAAACCACATTTAAATTGCACCAATAAATAGGCTTTTCTTCTCTGCTGACTAGATAGAAAGGGACTAATATGAAAAAAACATTAAGAAATCCATTTGTAGGGCAAGAAATAGCTTTTGCATTTGATAAAAAGTAGTCAGAAGTCTCAATCAGGCAGACTGATACAAGAAAAATACTAAGATACAGTGAGGCTATAAACCTTTAAAAATCCCACACGCGCTCACGTCACCCAAGTTTCTTTAATCTGATCATGCTTTCCTATCTTCCGGTTTTGGTGGTGCCTACTCCTGAAGCTTCTCCATGGTGTATTTCATTAGCCAGGACTAAGGAAGTAAAATAAGGGAGAATCAGAGGGTTATTTGGCTTTATTGAAAAGTGCACAGCTCTTCTACACAGGCCAGGACTGGAGAACTACTTGTCTGCCACATCTTAACTGGTTCCCATCCATACAACAGCGTTGGCGGTTGTAAGAATCTCATGTTCAAGTTAGAAAAAGCCGCCCTAAGACCCCAGTCTTGAACAGTATTCCACAGGTATTCTGTGCGTCAGAGATGCACAGGCTGGAAACCACGCAGAAACATTGTCTTTCAGCTCCCAAAACAGCATTAAGATTTATCCGCTGCTCAGAAAAGAGTCTCTTATCTAATTTGTTTACATATAAAACTGAATGAACATCAACATGCAATTTTAGAGAAATATTGCCACTGGTTTTGCAGGTGGAGAAAAAGCTGAAGCTAGTAATCTGTTGCTGCACACTCCCCTCCAACTGACACAGCATTCAGCACTACAGTAAATGTTTTCTGACACACATAAATTAAAAAGCAATTCTCAAGTCTTTAATTACCATCTTTTGCAACACTAAAAGTCCTCCTCCATTTCACAATTTTCAGTGACTGCAATACCTTACTTCCAGTACTGCATAGGTAGAAGAGGACCCTGCACGCAAATTAATTCAGCGTTGTTATCAAACTGTCACGCTCCGCACAGCCTTCCCAGCCTCCTGTGCATCCCCATGAGAATGGTGCCTGAATTACCTTGCCTTAACTTGCCTAAAATGCAGTACCCCTGACATCGCATGGGGAGAGTGATTAACTTCAAACTTCCATCCAGAGAGGCTCTACTGAAAAACAGTTCTGAATGGCTCGAGGAGAATTCCAGCCCTAAGTATTACTGATGATTATCCAAACACTGAAGAGGGGGAAAGACAACCTAAGCAGTCGTTTTCCTTCTAGCACAAGCAAGGACGTACCATCTAGATTTTACATTTTCTGCTTAAAAACACACTGGACTGAAGTGAGCTAACCTTCCCTTCTATTCAGCAGTCCCCAAGCAGGTATCAGAAGGGTAACTGGATTTAAGTGCTGGATGAACTGTATCATAAAAGGACTATCCAGTTCCATTACAATAGTGCAAACCTCAGAGAAAAACATTTATTACTAGAGAGAACTGCACACGAAGGCTGCAGACAGCGAAGTGAAGTCAGAGAGACTTATTTAAGCCAAGAATACACCTACCCCGACCCTGTGCTCTGCCTGATTTACATACATAGAGCTTTTAAAACACCATTGCTTCTTTTTAAGCTGCCAGTGCCTCCAGGGAGGGTCATTACTAACCTTACGATTCAACACAGCACTCCAGTTACTAAGGCAGAAAATACAATGAAGAACGAGGGCTCCTTTATGATGATTATTACTCATAAGTACTCCCAGCCAACACAGAAGCTATATCCCTGTAGGGTATTTCCATCTTCTGAGACAGGTCCTTTGTAAGACCACCTGCACATGTGCATGTGCGGGCACATCCTCTCCTTTGAACAATTTTGGGACCCTCTGGTCAGCATGAGCAGGAGTTGAACGGGGCTGCATTCTCAGGGGATTTCACTCCTTGCCAGATTACTCTCCTTAGCAGTGTCTTGTTTCCAGGAGACTCCAGCACTGGAGGGAAAGGTTGCAGTGAACATTTACCGGTTATTAGACACCAAAGAATAATCACTGGAAAGATCTGCTGAAGTTGCTCTCCAGAGGGGGCATTCAGAACAAAGCTGACATCAGCCATAGGACAAACCTGCAGGAAGCCAGGCTCCGTGAGTTCTAGAAGTCTTAGAATAACTGCTGTGTAATGAAAAATGATCGCTACTTTCAACACTAATTTCAGACACCAAAACTAAGAGGAACACAAAAACGGGCCCAGAATTTCATGAACGTGCTACAGAAAGGAAGAAAGACTAATTCACAAAAACACAGTGAAAGTTATATGAAGAATAATAGCTGTGAAATAATGAGATGGTATTATGCATAGAAAAGCAGCAGGGTAATTAATTTAATTGGTGGGTATTTTCATTTCAAGCTAAACACAGCTAAGTCTAGTACAAAGTTGTGAACCAAGTCAGAAACTGGCAACCAGACACTGAAATGTGGAGTTTAAGCTTAAACAAAGTCTGTATCTTTAAGGTCCTGCACAATTACAAAATTCAGTAGCGAGCTGGAAAGAAGCAGTAGAAGTTGCACGTAGTTGCAGGAATGTCAGAAATAAGAAAACCAGAGTCTTGCTAGAAATAGTGAATACCTATAAAACCTCTTTGCCTTCCTTCTCTAGTAGGACTTGTACAACTACTGACAATATGCTCAAGTATTTGCACAGAATTCTTTTATTCCAGGAGACCTCAAGCAAACTTCACCCTCTTCACTACAAACTAACTGCATCTCAGCAGTCAAACTGCTCAACAATAGTAACTCCACCCAAAAGTTCTGGTTTAGTCACATACTGAAGTGTCCTCTTCAAGCACAGCAATTCAAGATGATCTGAGATGCCTTTAGAAAACTTTCTATGTAGACATGGGCACTTACATAGAAGCCTTCATCCACATTTTTTTTTTAAACAGTGAAATTTATATTGTAACTACACCTCAAACTAAATTTTTTTTGCTTGAATTACAACCAATCCTTAGTTTCCCAGTCATACCTAAAAGACAGCAATATGTGGATTAGCGTGAGAGGCACAATTTGTTTCACAGCAAGTTTCACAGTAAAGTGTCACTTTACTAGAAATAACTTTTAGAGTCAGTAATGACTTTGTTTCTCTAACATGTAAGTCAGTGTTTTGATAACATAAAATATAAAAAAACAAATATAAAAGCCAAATATAAACCCCACGCTCTTCAATATACAGTTCTGAATCTAGATGTGTGCTCTAGATTCACCAAACTCATACATTTAAGCACCAGAAACAAAGTATAACTGTGTGTTTGATCCTACGTAAAAACCAGCATAAAACCCCACAAAAGTATGATTTCTCTAGTAGCAAGGTGTTTAATTTACATGACATTTTAAAATTTGGAGCAGTCAGGTCAAGTCATTCCAACTCATGTGCAGAGTGGAGACTGATGGAGAGAAGGACTTTTATTTTATGACATCTCCAGCGACAAGCCTGGAAAGCTGTCAGAAGGAATGCATGGCAAAATCCCATATAATTCACATGAGCATTAATGTATGAAAATATTTCACATATGAAGGCTCAAAACCAAACAGAAACAAGTACTAAACCCCACCAACTCCTGACATTTTCAATTCCTCCAGGAGCTAACAAGATAATTCACCAAAAGGAAAATTTAGGCTGCAGATAAGATAAAAGATTTTATTCAGGTGGAAAAAGGTAGCATTCTGTAGAGAAGGAAGCTTCCTTGATGAGAAAAAAAATCATAAAATTGGCTATTTGTATAAAATAGGTGATTCAAAATATCGCAAGATGCTGTTTATGTATTTTTAACATGCAAATTGTTTACTTCTAATTGCTTACCAGCAAGAACATGAAATTGAAAATAGCCCAGTGTGCCTCAAGCTATCAGCGGCTTGTTGCCAGGAGTATGTACCAATGACAGCTTTCGTAAGATTGACCTCCTGTCTAGAGATATTACAAGCCTAAGAGCTCTACCTGCCTATTAAAAAAGGCTTTGCACTTTAGCATTCAGCAGCAGAGCAGGCACTCATTTCAACCACTCGGATATGAAATACAGTGAACACTTACCTTGACCACTCTAAACCAATTGCTTTAAAAAAAGCTGTGTTAAGCTTTCAGTCACTACTTGCATACTGAACTACGCACCCTCAACTTAGGACATAACCTTCAATGTAATTTAGTTCTACTGAACTGAAATAGAAATGCAGTAATGAACAGTTACAAACAAAAAGGCCAAATTAGTCTTCTGTATTAGTGTATTAATTTAAAATTTCCTCTGCAATCAACAGAGCAAATTCAGGGATGATCTAGATGCCGTAATTATCATTACACAACTCAGGGGGAAGGCAGACAAAGGAGCTACAAGGTAGACAACAGCATCACTTGGGGAAGAAAAAAGAGGTTAGTGTATTTCTGCAGTGGCAAACAGCAAAAGAGACACCAGTTGTCAGGAGCGGGAAGAGTGGCACACCCCACAGAAACACCGCCTGCCTGTAAAGTGAGGGCAGCAGAAAAGTGGGGCAGTGCAATAGCTTTTGATGGCAGTGACGTGAACTGAGATCAGCACACAGTTCCTCTACCCCTATACCAAAGGGAGAATCAAAGGCTGCTGGTGACAACAGTTCCTCCAAGTCAAAACAGAGATGTACAAACTGCGTTGAGATCAGAGGGAAGCACAAACTCTGGAGAAAATAATGGCATAGGTGGCAACAATACAGCAACACCACGGCTACTGAAGATCACTTAAAGTGAAGCACAAATTAACACGAAAGGGCCCTTTTACCCTCTGCTCATAAAATAATGCTGTCTGAAGTTCATTAAGCTACTACTAAGTGTTATAATGCTACACATATTAACAGCATTACAGAGAAAACAAACAATGTCCTACTCAAAAGCCAGCTGCAGAACTAGCTGTTAGAAAAGTCAGACAGCCAAACCACAGATTCATCAACAGAAGAGCCACACAAGTTTTTGTCTACGAAGTAAACAGTATCCCGTGGTGTACACAGTGGAGCTTTCACACAAGAGCATCTTCCATCACCCCTGTATAACACAGTCCTTTCAATTTTACCTGGTTATTTTCGAAATACTCCAGTAACTTACACTGACTGTCAAAATACTGTCCTTAGCTAACATTAGGAGATGCTGGCACTTCTTTTGGTCATTGGTTCTAGTGATATAAATCACGTTCTAACCTCGTGTCTGATTTCTAACTTGATTTTTTTTTGGCTTCTGATTCCACATTCTGCTTCCACCCTAAGCACTTCTGCACTAGATTATGAAGGTCCTTGGTACGGAATTTTTGCTCTCATGCTCAGCAAGAGCACTCGCCCCCTTAGCATTTTCCAGTCATCTCCCTCCAGTTTTACTAACAGCTTTTCTAGGATGTGGCCACTAAAACTGGACATACTCTGGTGCCGATTGTTCCAGAGCCAAATAAAGAGAAATGTTTCATCTGCCATCTTCTGCCCATGCACAGGAGCCACTGCGTAGAGCCTCGCAGCGGCAGTGAGCACTTTGGTTGGTTAGGAGCAAGCTGTTTTCCCAGCGCATCCTCTACACCTGCCTCAGCAATTTCTGTTGCTCCACAAACGGCTGCACGTTCTCCAGCGGCGCTTTATACCGCACTGAGGACAGTTATAAATTTCTACACTAGAGGAATGCAACTAAAGCCTCTACAGCTTAAAATTAAGATGCAGCATTGGGCAGGGGAAAAAAACCCCGAACCCTCTGGTCTTCGCTCTACTGCGGCCATTTTCTGTTGTAGCCTCTATCGGAGGAAAGACAACTAAGCCCTTGCCAGCTAAGCATGAGCCCTGCAGCTTTTTTCCAAGCAGGAGCAGTCTGTATTAGCAGCTACACACATTCACAAAAGTGACCTCCTGTCACCTAGTGCAGCAATCAGAGGAAGTGTTAAATGTACAGTAACACTGACACTCAGAAGGAATGTCTTGCAAGAAGAATGTATCCTAAGAAAAATCTGAGGCATAACCAAAACCAAACCTGTTCTATATCTAGGCAACCTATAGGTTGGGTTGCATTCTCCCTTCTCATAGAAATTCAATCCAAGAACCTTTCTCGAATCACTAACCTTCCAGACTATGTATTTTGTAGTGAATTAGCGCTGTTACAATACACTGTAGGTAACCCATTCTGTCTAAAAGGACTGAAAGAGAGACATGCAACATCACAGCACACCTCGTGTTGTCAGCTTTTGAAGTGTCAAATGATTTGTCATGAGAAAGTTTGTTATTGTGCATCCATCTTGACTATTTCATATTTACATAATTCCCAGCTCCCCAAAGGGGCTGGAGACAAACAGCAGATGCAAGGCTGCTCAGGAATTACAGCACTTTGAAATTCAGATGAACACACCCAGACATTCATTACAGCCGTCGCGTGAAAGTTGCCACGTCTACGCCAAGAACAGCCAAAACACATTTACAGGAGTTTGAGTTGCTCCTCTATAGCCTAGTATCTTCTGGTAACCTAAACCAGGCACAAGTTAACATCCTGGCACCTCCGAGTTGTGCCAGTTCAGGAGCTCTTTCATATGAAGTTTCCTAAACATCTGCAGTGTGGGAACAAGTCCTAGGAGAGCTAAAGAGCTCCAGAGAAAAGCCACCTCCTGTCATTCAGCCTGCATTTACAAAGCCAGCTCGTCCATGCTCTGCACAACAGTAAAGCACAGAACACAGTCAAGCATTATGCTGAGTTTTATTTACCTATTTAAAACTGAAGTGTTATGAATATAAAATTGTTTTGATGAATTAATTTCATACACATTTGTGTGTTTGCCTACAAGCCATTCTTGGACTGCAAGCCTTAACAAGGAAGATTCCTAAAGGGTACAGTGGAATGATTACTAAGAGAAGTACTTGTTCAGCTTAATTTCAACATCATACAGCTTCCCTCACTCAAACATACATTTTTCTAAACATTTATATGAATTTCTTGCTGAAGCAATCACATAATACTGACATCCATCCCACCAAGAATTAAAGGTTCACTGATCCAATCTTCTGAGACTGTATTGTGTAGCTTATTTGTTATGACTATTTTGAATTTCAGCTTTGATTTTAGTTTCACTCAGATTTAAGTTTCACTCTACATTTTTCACTCCTAATTCACCTAACCACCTGTGTGAAATCTGAATAGCCATTTCAGGCCTTTGGGGAGAAGACTGGGTAGAACACAGCTGTGTCAAGGCACGCGTCTGTTTTTTCCATGCATATACACTGTCAGTCTGCTGTGGTGAGAATCCGTTCACTCACGAAGTGGAATGCAGCTCTCGCAGTACTAAGAATCAGTGGAGCACAGATCAGTCTCCAGAAACAAAGAAGTGGTATTTCACCTGTGCGTTCCTCCTGATGGGCAGATCTGCCTGCAGTTGCAGACATTCACTGCCCACAGAATGCCTTTATCCCACACATCCCTCAGAGCGAGAATACCAGCCTCATAGATGTTAAAAGTACTCTCAGCCCAGTGGGACAGGCAAAGACAAGCAGCTTCTTAAATATGAAACTTTCCTTAAAATCCAGACAGCTGTGGGTTCAAAACCATCTGCCCTCCTTGGTCAGCATCCAGGAGGTGAGCCTCAGCCAAACCTGAGGAAACCTAAGCCTATCAACATTTTGATTAGAACAAAACATATTCTCAAAGCATTTTTTATTCTCTTTGAGTTAAGACTTAATATTGTTTCTGTTTGTGATGCTCTAATGTGCAGGTCATTTTTAACCACCTTTCTTCTCTGAAAGAGTCATTAGTAGGAAGAGTTATTCAGAGAGAGGATGACCTCAAAAAAGGCAGCGTCAGTGAGATTTTGCCCTATAACACATAGAAAGAAATAATTCAGCAGTTTTCTACTGAGGTTTCAGCTGAAGGATCCATTTCAGTGTTGAGGAACACTTTTATAGAACAAGGAGAGAACCTTTAACTTTGGGGCTGAAAGAAGGAACAATGATGTAGAATAGGACAAAGAAGAGAACAGGTACTTGGTTAAAAGCCGTGCAGCTTGAGTTGAAGAATTCGGATTCTCTTATTCCAAAGAACACCAAGTAAGGCTTCATGGCTTCCATAAGGAACTTAAGACAAGGAACACACCTAGATTTGTGGCAGGTGTCTTTCCAAATACTCAGCTAGGCTAATCCATTCAAAAGATTCCCAAATTATGAGAACTGAAGCTGTGTTTATGCAGTAGGAAAGAGGAAGAACTGGAACAAACTGGCAAAAGGGGAGAACACAAGACCATCTGCTTTTTCAGTGACTACTGTTAATTTCAGTTATCTGAATAAAAATTTATTTTTAAAAAATATAATCAGGATACCAGTTTGAAAGATGGAAGTATTTTCAGAATGGCTTTGCAGTATCCTCCCTGCTTTGATATCCTCCAGTGAATAACTGTGATCACAGATTAGATTCTGCTCAAGGAAACCACTGAACAAAAACTGAAGATTTGAACTCCCACTTCAAGGAAACTTGTATTTTTAGGACTGCTCTCAACTGGTATTGCTTGGAATGTCAAGAAGCCCTTCTATTACAGGGCAATGTTTACAAAGGTCACACACCTAAACAAAACTTTTGAAGTCAGTACAACACTCACATGTTTTCTCGCAGTTCTCAAAAGCAAAAGCACACTGGTATGAATACAAATGGCTAGTTAAATATCTCTGAAGGATGATGCTCCTACTTAATTACCGATCTACGAACATTAATTTGCAAAACTTTGATTGGCATGCATAATCCACGATGCAAGGTCAAGTAAACCAGTTTTAAGCTACTTAAGAGTTACTTCAACTCCAGAGTTCTCTTCTACTGCAATTTTACAGTGCCACTGCCCACCCTCCCCAGGGGTGTAGCAGCTCTTTTGCCTCTCAGCAGTTTAGAGATTGCAAAATCATTCGCTCCCTACCTTAACACACAGACACTTGGTTTAAATTTATGCTATTCGCCACAGAAAAAACATTGCCACTTGTACAACTTCTGTAGAGTCTGAGTATTAAGTCAAGGACATATATCCCTTTACTAAAACACACTAGGCAAAGACAGAAGGAGGATTTAGAGTGTATGTTAAGAGAGACTGGCAGCTTCAGAGTCTGGCTTTGTGTTCACTCATAAACAGACACCACTATGGCTACTACATAAGTAAGCAAAGAACGTAAGGACACTTCTCCTTTCTTCCTAGCCTGTTAGAAAAGGGTCTAGAAAAAGCACGGCATTTAAAAGCCAACCACCCCTACGAACAGCAAACAAAGCACTACCTATCTAACCTAACTGTAAAACTTACCTACAAACAGCAACCAACAGCCTTCTGGAAAACCCCGTTACCAAAACTACACTTGCCTATCAGCTGAAGACACCGAAATGAGATGGCATTTAATGTAGCACAACACAGCACAACAAAGTTTAAGTTAACAGACAGCCCTGCCAGCTAGCTCAGTGTATGAATCTCGAGATGGAAATAAGCATTTTTATATTGTGTTGGACTCCAAGGTCATAATAGAGTCAAAATAAGATCATTACTAAGTGTAACGAGCTGATACTGATGAGCTTCATTTGTATGCAATAACAAAAATTTAACATCTAGTTTGTATCTTCAACCCAAACTGTTTTTCACATCATTAGAGAACCAGAAGACATCAAGAAAAAAAATCCATACTAGAATCCCCTCCCCCCCATATTTACTTTGGCACAAAAGTGACATTTCTGTCCTTGGCTGTCAGGTCTTATTTTAATATTACTCACATTTTGGTTTACTTTCCCAAGCAGCATTACTTTTCTTTAAAGACATAGCACACACATCACATCTTTGTAGCATTTCTTACATTGCCATATAACACCAGGCTTTACAAATGCTGCATGCCAGAAGTGCTTCCTAACTTCAGCTAGTCCATCTCCCTAATGCTTCTCTCCAGTTTTCCACATCCAGCATTTCTTTTCAGAGCTGTTTGCCTTCTAGTTTATAAGCACAGTTTCCAAGCGCTTATCTTCCATGACAAAGATTCAGGAACGTCACTCCTATGAAGGCAGTTAATTTAGAAAGCAGATTAGAATTTGTCACAGCCCATCAGTAATTATTAGAATTGGACACTAAGGTGCAGAGCAGATCTTTGAGCAAACTGTCTCAAACACCCTCTGGTGTATTACTCACAAACATACAAATGGTTTAATGGTTTGCTTTTGGTCACCGCAACAGAATGTTTTCTAAACCATTTCCACCCATGAAGTACCCCAGCAGGTCTCAGCACTCAGAAGCCAGGCAGGGAACTTCAGACAAGCAGGTTGAGACTTGCTCCAGAGACTGGTCTAACAGCTACTGAAAGATGCTTAATCTAGGATCCACAAGCTGCAAGTGAAATGGAAAGAGCCGTTTCCTTCAGCCTTTACAAATAACAGCAAAGCACACTTTTAGCCATTTGGCCTGCAGTCATAGCAGCAGATTGACAGAAAGGCTAAAACTGGGACCTCTGGAGGTTGTGTAGTCCCTCTGCTCAAAGTGGTATCATCTACCATAGGTTACGTAGGACCTAGTCCAATCTGGGTTCAAATACCAACAAGTACAAGAGATTCCACGCCCCAGTGTCTGCTGGGGAGCACAGAACAAGACACAGCACTCCAGATGGGTACAACCATGCTGAGTAGAGGGGCAGGGTCACCACCCTTCCCCTGCTGGTGATGCCCATCCAAATGCCACCCAGAGTGCTGTTGAGTCTTCTATGCCACAAGAGCACATTGCTGGGTCATACTCAACTTCTCTGCCAGCCTCACCTCCAGCTGGTGAAAAGCTGAGCAAACACCTCACCATTGTTCCAGTTCCTATTTAGGGTATGATGCCTACCCAGTGGTAACAATAGTGCCTTGGTAAATAAAAAAACATTAAAAAAAAAATCAGGTAATAGACACAACCAGGCCCACTATGCAACAGTGTGCTTCTGAACCCTGCAGTGGTGCAGACATTTATCAAACCTACAGTTGAGATGCAGTAAACAAGGATTACTTTGGTCAAGAGAAGAATACTGGTATTTTGTAATCTTCAAAGCAAAGTTACATTATTAGAGAACATCCCAATGCTCATATACTTCCGCAAGACAGGGACAACAACAAAAAAGAGAAGTAGTCTTATTAAACTAGCAAACCCACAAATTCTGTGCAACAACCAAGTCTAAGTATCTTATCGTTGACAAAGCTGTTCATAGTATCGCCGTACATTATGACAGACAGGCTGAGGGAAGCCTATCTCCATCTAGCCAAAACGTAAACTTTAACATTGAGTAAAATGAGTAACTTTAGCGAACTAGAAGCACAGCTGCATTCAACACGTGCAAGTTAAGTTCTGTGTTATTCCAGTTACTTTGATGTTATGCAAATAAAAATACTTAGGCTTGAAGGCAGAAGTTAAAAAAAAACAAACACAGAAGTTGCTATTCAAACAGAATGAAAAACTTTAAAGGCTTCACAAGCGTAATGCTTCATATCACACAGTCTTGCAATGTATCATGTCTGACTTTGATACTTGTGTCTAAACCAAAGCTGAGCATTATTTAATTAGGCGTAATAAAACTTGCTATGAAAGTGAAAATATTTCCATAGTGCTTTTTCAGCAGACCTGGTAGGTACATGATGATTCAGCAGG
>NW_010406555.1:12714-21643 GCF_000710305.1 Buceros rhinoceros silvestris | reverse complement strand
CAGCAGGAGATCAGCTCCTGCTCAAAACAGAGGGAGGCATCTACCAGAAGTGGAAGAGCTGCTGACCATTCAGCTGCAATTATCCCAGAATCATTGTCTTGTGTTTTGATTCACATGCATGGACTACCTTTAGTGAGGCACAGCAGCCTCTGCAGTGAATTTCTTCAGGACTATTTCATATTAATAGCTTGTAACCCACCTCCCCTCTCCCCCTTCCACTCAACTTCTCCTTGCTATTTCCTTGTTGGTATTTACTGAAATCACTGCTGGTTGAACAGGATCAGACTGGTAAAGCAGCCAAGGAGTAACAGAGGCACGTGACAGATACGCTCGGTGTACAACACAAGAAACAGGTTCATAGGCTGTAATTTAACATCAATAACAAAAATCTTTTCCCCTCAAATAGCTCAGAGAGTTGCATTCAACTATGTCACCTAAGAACAGCAAACTACTCAAGTCACATAATACAACTAAATTTTCAGTATCTTTACAGGAGAAAGGTTTCAACCAGAAGAGTTGCATACCTTCTGGAATCAGGAATAGAGAGAACTAAGATGCTAGAATCACTGAGAATCAAATAGCAAATGCTACTTAAACTTAGCAAAACACGATTGTCCTAAATAAACAGCAAAGTCTTAAAAGAATCAGTTCTAACACCCTTGTGGCTGACAGAGGACCACAGGATGGATTCATTGCTCTGCATAAAGAGGCTACACCAAGGTGCACAAAGTCCAAACACTTTGTAAGCAGTTAGGAGGAAGCAAAACCAGCTAGATAACCAGAGCAAAGGGAAGTGACAACCCCAGAATTGTAAGCAGTGAAATAAGCAAACCACCAAAATGCTTCCATGGACCACACTAAACATACTAGCTACTAAAAACCCCAAACAGTCTCAAGATTTATTTTCCAAAGAATAACACAGCTTTCCTCTCCATGCGTTAAACAGTAGGATGGTACGATGTTGTAGGATGGACCAGTTGTTCCTGCAATCAGCATATGTGACTCCTCTCAGTTTGGTCACCTACACGTATCATCTAAGTTGGGTGAGACAGATGGGAAGCTCCACCTCCATCAGCAGCCTAAGGCCTCTAACATGAAATTCCGTATGACATTTGAAAGTTATTCCAAGTTTTAATAAGGCAAGGTGTTTATTATCTAAAAGCATTTAATTTGTGTCTAGAAGTTACGCCTTCAATTTTGACTTAGGGTATTAAATACAATTTATGTCAAGTAAGGAGAACAAACTAAAAAAGATTAACATAAACATAAGCAATGAAGGGACATGAATAAAAATAACTGCTACAGGGCTAATGCAGATTGTTCTTATCTGCCAACTTCCTCTTTACTCTCTTTGTTAGTAAGTTAGCGCACATTGCTACCAACCTCAATGCCACTTTGTCTTGCTAGTTTTACAGCTGTATTGTAGTAGCCACAGCGTAAGAGATGTTCCACCATCATACGATCCATCCGTTTCTTCTTCCACATGTTTGCAGCAGCTGGCTGGTCACTACTATGTTCTTTCAGATGTTCGATCCTACGTTTGCAGAGTTTTGCACTTTCATCTTCGGCCTGGATTGATTCAACTGCCTAAAAACGAAGTTAACAGGACAAGTAAGAGCTATACATTTTCAATTTGCTTTTAAAGCAAAATACAGTAAGAACTGTTTGTAAGCACTCTTTACGTATCATACAGTTGACCCCAAATGATCTTTCATTTAGAAAAACATTTGCTATGGCAGGGCATAAGTCTTGGTGTGATTGGTAGAGTTCTGAGATATTCTTGCTTATAAGTAAGTTTTGACTTATTTGACATTGAGTATATCAACTTTTCTGCTTTGCATTTAGTCCAAACCCAGTAACTTAACTACTGCAGCAACTGCTGTAATTGTTTGCAAAGAGCTTTGTGAAGGTTTGCACTCATCTGGTCCAAAGAGTTGAGGATCATGAGATTCCACCTCTAACCCATGCACGGCGTCTTCCTGAAGCAGCTGTCCTACTGAGTGAGTTCCACCGATGAGTGATGCAGAGCAAACCCACACTACTTCTGTTACACAGGAGCCATTTTCATCAGCCATGCAATAATGAAAATTAGATAAACATTTGGCCTCCTAACACCTCTAATCCAAGGATCTTCAGATAGGTATTAAAAAATAATCATTTTATGTACCTCTGCTACTCTGGAAACAGGGATCTACTGTTAGGAGCCTTACTCAGGTAAATAAATTTGTCCAGAAGAAGCAGGACAACTTTAAGCCAACATATTGGCATGCCAGTGCAAAACACACCCCTAAAATAACTCCATAATATCTGTATTTCTTTTAATTTAAAAACAACACTCAGGTCATACTTACTTTCCCTTCACTGTAAAGTTACATGGCTGATTAGTTATGCTGAAAATTTTACCGGGCAATTTCACTACAGACATACCGTAATTCAAAGTTAGCTGACTCGTGTACAGCACGTGATGGTTGTGGGGCATGCTGGGCTGCAGACACAAGAAAGCCTGCAGTGCTTTTACACACTTGCTGAGGGAAAAGTGAACCAGGAGGTGATCTCATCTGCAATATACCACCAGGGATGCAAACTCAGGTGACTTGAAACTCACTGGCTCGGGTTTGAGTAACTGCACAGCTATGACAACAGGGAGGTCCCTGCCGATTTGCCAACCAAGTGCAGAGCAAATCACCTGGCTGGCTTCTGGCAGCTCACTTTGCACTGGCACAGCTACCCTACCCTACTCAAGCTGTTCATGGACCAGAATTGTCCTGGGTAACAGCTCCCGCTCTGGAAGCATGGGTTGGTTCTCCTTGCTTTTACCACGTATGCTCATTTACAGACTACTTCTGGAAGGATCAACATTTGAAAAGCAAAGTGAAATACGTGAAAACTTGTGCAGGAAAAGCCTACCAAGCATTTGCCCCACCTAAGCCTGACTCTGATCTGGCCTCTGGTACCAAATTCGAGTATCTGAAACCCTAGGCACTAAAACTCACATCCACAGCCCGCATTATTTTTATTACTGAAATCTGAGTTACTTCTGTTACTATATTTAGCTTTATTTTGTAACATATGGTTTGGAGATCAGTATTTTAAGTTATAAACTGAGTCTCTTCCCGTTCAGCAAGTAAACAAAGTCAAGGCAAAACACACTTTCGCTTGCTAGATGACTACAGTACTAGCAGATGTGAAGGCAACCTTGAGAATTCCTCTGAATACAGCTAGGAGAATTCAAGGCAACCAGGCATAAAGGTTGAGCCCCTTCTCATTCCATGGTTTCCTATCTGGACTTACGTAGCTCTTGCAGTTTTTTTGATCCTTTGAGTTCATTTGGAAAAGCTACAGATCCTTTTCAAAATGCTCTGAAGAAGTCTATCTGGACTTGCCTTGCTGGACATTAACAGAACTTGAGGGAACAGGCACATTAAACAGAATATGAAAGGGAAAACACAAAGGCCTAGGTTTCCCCAGGATCATTTTCAGAACCAAAAAAACCTGCTGGTTGAACAGCTCTTTTTTAAGCGAGTAAGGTGTTAGATAAAGGAACCATCTAATTCTATCAGGGTCATCTCAGCAGATCCTTGTCTAAACACAGAAGGAAACAGAGATCCTACATGGGTCCAAAGGCCCTAAAACCCCCAACTATTTTGCTTGGGGCAGAGATTACAGAGAAGACAGCTGGAGTTGAGGGTATTTCAGAAGACTTTTACTGTTAAGCAGATTTTTTATCTGCCTTTTGCTCTGAGTAGCTCTAAGAGTCCCCAGAGTCTTTCAGGCAGTGAGAAACAAATGAGCAGTTCCACTAAAATGGAGCCTTGCACCCAAAACATTCAGCAATGCCTTCAGACACTACCCCAGAGACAGCAAAGATTTAACAAGTAAGTTACTCCTCCACATGATTACTACACACCTACAAGTAAAATCTAACACCTCTTTCAGAAAAGGCAGTCAGTTCTTTCTATAAGTTACAGAGAATCGAACAAAACATATCCTTCAAGACCTCCAAGTCTCACAAACCAAAGATGAAAACAGCAATTACATTTGTGAAGTCTTTTGCAGAACAGCATTTCACCAGCTAGCTAACCTGTTCAAGCAGGAAACCACAAATCAACATTCATGACAGCATTTTCATGTTACAAACCTCCAAGGTGTTTTGATGCTTCACTTTATATGGTCTCAAGATTTGTATCTGTTGGTTGTATCATTTAAGTTGTAATGAAATGACTCTGCTATTTATTTCATCTATTTATTTTTGTTTCATCTACTGCTTTTTGGAGAAGCACTGCTCTGAAGCCGGGCAACAGAGCCATTTTCATTTTTCTGCAGGATTTTTCAAGTAAGTGTTCATGAGTCTGAGGATGAGTAATATTCCCTCCAAAATAAGGATAGCTTATAACACATAGGTTCTATTTTTAACTCATTCTTCTTAGAATGATGTGGAAAAGGCATGAAAGTTTGGCTGTATTTCATACAATCATTCAAGCTCAACAGCTAGAAGCAGATTATCCTGCTAAACTTTTAAAAAAATGCTTTTAGTCATATTCCCTAAGAACATTCCAACCTCCAAGTTTAGCGTTTAGAAAAAATATCTGAGTAACAATCCAGGACAACCCACACTTCCTGCTGCAAAGAAGCCTCAACACTACACCGTCACTGGGGTTTAAACACTTTTCATACTCATCTTCAGAGGTTTTTGCTTCTCAAGTGAAGAATTAATGCAGCTGCACATACCTTTCCAGTAGACAAACAAGAATTGATAGAAATCAATTGATTTTGCTACTACTACTTTTCCGTGGGTAGAGAAATTCCTATTCAGAAGGTTTGGTACACTTAGTCACAAAACACTGAGTCATGTTTCATAAACACAATGAAGCCAGATACAGTGAGGTCTGGTTTTCTGCTGTGCATTCTGACGGCTTTGTTTCCAGCACCAGCAACACCTATACCTCAAACAGAAAATCCAAGCAAACAGCATGGCCGAAAACTATTTCTGTTAGCTTTGTGAAGACAAACCAATCCCACAGCAGAACACCACTTACCTTTCGTTTCAGAACGCTGAGTTTTTCAACTACTCCATCCAGGAGACTAACAACTGAATCCACAGCAGGACAGCTGCTCAGCGTCTTCTCCAGCTCTGCCACAACCATTGTAACGTGGCTGGTCTCTCGATCAATGTTTTTCTGTGCAGCTCGAAATCGTTTGTTCAATGTTTCGTATGGCACCTAAATGAGAAATACCAAATCATTAGAAACTTCTGTATTAAAAAAGTCAGGTCTTAGTTTAAAGACTGATTTTACCTGATGCAGTCAGAACACCTAGGTTTCAGGACACTAGAGGTCATTAGTTGGAACTTGAAATCTCCTCCCAAAGTCTTTATTTAAGCCCTCTCAGCAAGGAGCCGAGATTATGAAAAAAACGTGACAGGAAATAAAAGCTGGTACGTTCTTTTCCGATACCAATTTCACCCATCCTGCTTTGACTGCAGCAAGAACCGATGGAAAAAGTTCAGGAAGAATTGAATGCAAAGACACGTGCCTATCTAAAAAAAGAAAACTACGAGTTAACTACAATTAAGAGATCACACTTTAGAACATGGCTTTTTAAGTTTATGCTTCTTTCCTTCAAGAGTTCATGAAAGAGAAAGGTACCTTTGAGAAAGGATGTATAATGCACATTGACCACTGAAAAATTTATAAATACTACACCAATGGTTATGCAGGAAACCTAACAGGTTTCCTATGCACTTCTGCTGACAAAGGACTACTTTTTAATATTAATGCCACTAGGACTATAACAAATGCTAAGAGAAACTCCATGTACATTTTCTTTTAGTGAAAAAAGTCTACACTGTATGGCTAAGTTTGTTAAATTCCTTTAACACTCCATTCCTTGGCTAGAGACTAACCAGTCTTGGAGGTCTCCTCTCCTACTTGTCCCACAGTTTTATGGGAAAGCCATATCAAAACTGCTACTGGTGGCCATTAAGGACACATATACCGAGTATTCTACAGCCTGGTCAAATTTTCAAGGTACTGAATGATTTGGGGAAAGATTATGGTAAACATTAAGCTGCTCCCATCATGTTGCTTCCACTACAGTGACAGCATAAGCTATTTAGACAGGAAGATCTATTACTTGATGGAAACAAGAATTTTAGAAGTAAAAAACACTCCAGTGCTATGAACTTAATTTGTCAGTATCTTTTATCTTGAAAAAGAACTTCCACGAGAAGTTTTCAGGTACTTATGATAATCTTGATTGCTTTTCCATTAATCAAAGACATAATTTAGCTAGCAATCAGATTACACGTATTAAAAACAGGAAATGCAAATCAGCGTTCTGTTTGGTACATACCACGTATGTTTGATTACAAATCTTTCAGGTGTATCACTTCTAATCAATTATATCAAGATTGCCTCCATTTTCTTCCTTCTAATCATTCGCGTGCAAGAAAGTATCCCCCTCGGTCCACTCTCCTTTTGGGCTCTACTAGGAGAGAGGTTATCACATAACCATTGCAACGCACAATTAGAAACGCACTGACAAGTGGCCTAGGCTCAGAGTGAGGAAGATGAGCCCAGTCCTTGCTTTCCAAGACTCCGAACGACTTACAATAGGTTGGTCTTATTTGTAGTAGAAGTGTAACACAAGGATACTCCCGATAAGGTATGAAAGGGCTCCTCTTCCTTCCTCTCAGAAGGACTGACATGATCTATTTAATGTGTTTCGGCATCTCAAACTAATACCTAAACAAATGACGGAACAAGACCTTACCACAGGAATTATCAAGCTTTAACAATTATTTTCCTCATACATGTGTCCCTAAAATTCCAGCACATCCTCCCCCACTCCCCCAAGAATGAGAAAAGGTTTTAAAGCCCCATAGATAGAATGTGTGTTTTGGGAGCTCTTATTTTGACATCTCATTGAGCACGGAAACTTGTTTCCAAATCCAAGACTTGACACCAGACAACAGCAAGACAAATTACTCCCCTCTTTAGCCCTGCATTTTTCTTACAATTCATTGAAAAGTGTTTCCTGCAGTTACTGAATTTAATCTCTGCAAGTATTTTGCTACGCAGCTTTCCACACCACACTGAAAAGCCACCTCAACCAAGACTTTCAGAAGCTACTTGATTTGAGGTATCTGTTTGCCTACAAGTTGGTTTTGTTAATTTTTAAGCAGTCAGTTGAACTGGACACACAGACCTAGTCAGTTTGAAAAAAAAAAACATTTGGCTTTACTCTCTTTTCCCTAGTTTCTTATCTGCACACATGAGCAGTAACAGTTCCCGTTTCCCATGCTCTGTCTCTTTAGTGTGCAGATTTCTGGCACAGTCTGTGTTCATATGACATTTAGAACAATCGGACCTGCAGTTTCAACTGGCATCGTTATATATCATTTATAACACATCTAGGTGCAAGAGGTTTTTCAATTTTTTTTTCCCTACCCCCAAAACTCTGCATATCCTGTGGAAGAGGCTACGAGTCAAACCGCAAACACAAATAAATTACTACATTGCTAACCATAATTTTAGCCTATCATAACAAGGGAAATAACTTCAGAGGTACAATGAAATTATCTGCACAACAGAAACCAGCAGTAAATACTCTTTACCAGAGTTTTTCATAATTTGCATGGGCATTTGCTTCTTACTAGGGATCCAGCAGTTTTTAGAGAACATTTGTAAATCATATCCAGGCACAGCTTTTACACTTACAAGACAAGATTCTATGAATGTAAAACCTTGGAAGTGTCAACCGCTACATTCCTAACCAAGGAAGCATCTTACCTAGACTCTGCATCTTGATCCACTGACTCTTCTCTTACTCCTATGGCTGCTATGGTCCAAAAGAGACTCCAGTTACTTCAGAACTCTTCAAAAGGTACAGGCACTCTACCAATAAGGTTTTTTCTTTCCCCAATAATGAAAGTAAGTAAAAGGAGAACAGAACATAACGATGCTCTGGGAAAATGTAATTCTAAAAATTCTTAATTATGGTTCACTTTAATTTTCAGGTACTATAGTAATAAAACAGTGAACACCAAACTTTTTGGATCAAGAGATGGATGCAAAAGTTACATATCATTAGCCACCACAAGCCTATGAGAGACTTTCAATTTTTAGCGGCAGTGCCATTCTGTGACCAAGCCTGGATTACACAGTTATTCTTAAGGGTCAAGAGGAACCTACAGAACTCAGCCAAGGGAAGAACTACTCTAAGGAAAAAAGGACAATCAGCATCTAAACACTGAAAATATTTGAAATAAAGCAGCAAGAACCAACCAGAAAGTGTTCAGTAAAGGCACAAAACCATCCTGTCCTACTCAGTAGAGCTTGAAAAACCACATCTTGGCTGGATCATACCATGAGTATACCAGAGGATACAAAGGAGAGATGTAAAGTATTAGTAGGCAGCACATTTAAGCACAGCGTCACTAAAAAGATCCTGCTTCTCTTGGTCATCAGCCTCCACGGCTCCAGGCACATTATTCAACTTAAGCAGGTACTAAACCAGGTCAAACTTAAGCCTAATGAAAAGGAATTTGACTTAAGTTAGGACAACACGATGGGTCAAATTACAGTAATATGAGCTCTTCCAAGGTCACAATTTTGCTACTGTGATATGAAGGGAAGTCTGCTTAGTTGGCGGCTTCTGTGAGTGTACCAGGACTGTTTCCAGATGCTAAGAGTTAACAGCAAGGCAGAGACAATGAATTACCCGATCCAAGTATTTTCTTCATTTTGGGAGTTACTTCACTCTGGTTTTAGGAAGCCGGAAAATTCTGGTATGCTGTCCCAGACCATGCTCCAACAACCCCTAGCTGTGGAGACAAGACTTAAGAGAATCCTTCTGGGTGTAAAAGCTTGAACTGGTGGAAGAGGAGGAAGGACTGCCATGAGAACTATAGCTTGACCTTGGTTGTTCA
>NW_010406555.1:0-12631 GCF_000710305.1 Buceros rhinoceros silvestris | reverse complement strand
GTTGAATGTTCAGTTCAGCAGAGCTAAGAGTATCAGAGGCAGTTTTTAAGCCTACACTTAGGAACTCCACTGTGATATTAACTATCTGGCCTTCAGCATGAATGCAGTCCTCTTCCAGCCCGTAAATGCAAATAAGGTACCAAGGCAAGACCAACTAGTTCTGAAATCACGAAGTGGCTAAAAATGTTCAAATTGTACAACTTGTAGGTAACATTTCTTTTAATAAGCCACATCAAATTTAACTTGAAATACCCTTAAATATAGTGAATTTAATAATATTACTAAATATATTTCAACATTAATTGGACTGATTTCTTTTCTTAAGGTTTTCCAAACGTATCTGTGTGCACACACTTAGTATATAGAAACAGACTGCTGCTAAGTACTCTCAACTCAGCCCATGCTTTCCTCTACAGACTCAGAGAAAACTGGCTTTAAAGAACATGCCACAAGAACCATCTATAGTATTTAACAATATAGAAGAGGAGAGCAGAATGCAAATATTTCTTTCCTCATAGAAGTTCATTAATCATAGCGATCAGAACTTAAAAAGCTCCACTACCTCAAGGGTATTTATATTGGTGGCAGAGTACCAGACTGGACTACTTATACTTTTAGCACCTTGAATTCCACTAGCAACTTCATGGCATCTGAAGAACACGACAAGGTTTTAGTCTCTTCGCGTGCCTGTGGCTTGCATGACAGAGTCACTCACTCCCTAAGCACTTGGGGTTTCCAAACAAAGTAAAGAAATACCCTGCTGAAGGACTCTCTGCTTGGGAGTACAAGATAAAAGAAATGCATTGCAGCAAGATCTTCTTTGGAGATACATTACAGTCCTCCAGCCATGACGAAGGAAAGGCATCCCGAGTTACAGCTAGAAATCCAGCACGGCCAACATACACACCCACTGTACTCAACTAGAGTTCAAACTAATAAGCAATTATAATTACAAGGGCTTTGTAGACAGATGAGCAGCACAAGGAAGATGAAGAAAAGAATCTAAGAATTGAGTTTGTGACCTAGCAACAAAAGACAACAGAAAGTCTCAGTTCTAAATGCTTTCTTTGTCTTTACTGGTAAGGTCTTCTCTCAAGCCTTCCTGATCGTGTATGAGGAACTGAGTCTGGGAAGAGAGGTACTATTCACACGAGAAGTCTAAAGCAAGCTGAAGATAGGCAGGTACGTGGAACCAGAAGGGAAGGAAGCTGCTACTTCCCTGAAATGTCACAGTGAACAAGGGAAGTCCTCAATGACTGAAAAGAGCAAGTTTCTTGCTTCTCTTAAAAAGTGAGCCAGGAAGATCACAGAAACTACATGCTGCTCCATTTCATCTCAGTTCTTGGGAAAGTTATGGAAAAAAAATTTCAGATGGAAGTGATTTCCAAGCCCATAAAGGTGACTGGAAGCCAGCACAGATTTGCCATAAGCAACTCACACTTGACAACACTGTTTGCTTTCAGTGATGAAATTACTGCCTCTGAACAACAGGAGTGCACTGGCAGTCTTGTGTGCCAAGTTCAGCAACATCCTGGACATTGTCTCCCACAGCATCCTTGTAGCCAAACCACAAAGACGTGGACTGAATGGCTAGAAAACAACATGGGTTAGGAACTGACTGGACAGTCAGGCTCAAAGAATAATGGCATGTGGTTCAAAAGCTACCTGGTGACCAATTACAAGCACTGGATGACCCCTGATTAATGTTATCAGCATCAACATACATGTCTTCAACCATCTGCACTATGGAAGAGAGCACACAATCAGAAAGCTCACACAGGATGACAAATTGGTGGAGTGCTTGATAACACTGGGTGGCAGAGTTGCTATTCAGAAGACAACAAACTGGGGAAACACACCAAGAATTTTATGAAACTCAATCAAGGCACAAAACCATCCCATCCATTAGCAGAGGCTATGGAACAACTGGCTAGGACCGCTTCTGTAGAAAAAGATGTAGAGGTTCTGATGGACAGCAGGTTAGACAGGAATCAGCAACAGAGGATTCTGGTTTTCAGGTCATCCCTGCCACAGCAGAGAAGAGATGTGGACAAACTGGAAAGAATCTAAAAGGCTGCTGTGACAATGGTTAGCTGGTTGGAGGATACAAAATCCAAAGAGTGGCTGAGAGGGGCAGGCTTGTTCCACTTGCAGAAGAGAAGGCTACAGGGAGTTGGAACACGTGCAGTCTGCTAGAAGTCTTCCAGTACCTAAAGGTGAAAGTCAGAGATAAGAGCTAGCCAGGCTTTTCTCAGAGTTACACAGCAAAAAGGAATGAGGCAGAGTTGACAACTGGCAGCAAGAAAATTCCAGCTGGACATTAAGATAAAATATTTTAACCAGAAGAGTTGGTGAGCACTGCAACAGCAGCCTAGAAAGGTGGTGGAATTTCTACCCTTGGAAACTTTCAGAACACTAGAAGCTTTCAGAAATTTGAGCTTTGAAGTCAGCCCTGATTTAAGCAGAAGCCTGAACACCACCGCTTGTAGAGGTCCTTTCCTGCCTTAATTTTATGAATTCATTGTACAAATTCATCTAGAGAGAAGCTAGATTCCCACTGCTAATTTAGACGCCAAACTCATCTCCATACGAAGGTCTGAATGGCCATACCAGGTAAGACCAAAAGTCCCTCCTTTGCCACTATCCTTTCTCTGACAACATCCAGAAAGGGAACGGCACTTGCAAGAAGGTGACAAAGTTACTAATCTGAAAGAGACTCCTTGGGCTTCTTGAGCCAGAGGTGTGAGTTTTATAGTAGAAACACCCCAGGGTGTTTCTCATCCATGAACTCTGCTAGTTGCTGTCGACCTATAGAGTTTTAGCACTGCAGCATCCTGTGATGAGACACTTCACAGCCTCACACCCCTTGGTTTTGACTTGTCAACTGCCAGCCTAATTTGAAACCCTTTTGTTCTTGTTTCAGAAGCAAAAAACAGAACATTCACTCTCTCCTAGGCCTCTCATGTCTCTTGAGAATGAAGAGGCTCTCTCTAAATCATTCTTTGAAGACAGTCATTCCATATCTCCAGTCACTGTTGCCCTTATGTAGACATTTACCAGTCCTACTACATCTTTCTTCGGGATCAGGGAAGAGAGAAAATAAGTATAGCTCTCACTGCTTGTGAGAAGAAACAACCATGGATTCTCACTGCTATGAGGTTCTCATTCTTCCCAACAATTCTGTCCAAAGTTTGTCGACATTAACCAATCACCTCCAGAAAACATTCACTATAATCCCAAGACCCCTCTGACCAATGTTGATAATTTCTGACTCAGTTACTGGGTATACGAGACTAGGATTGTTTTTCTTTTCACCATACTCAAAACTTCCATCACACTGCACTCGTCTATATTGAATTTCATCTATTTTAATACCCATTCCATCTCTCATTCTTCTCTAATGCTTCACACTTAGGTTGTACCTGTAATATCTCAATTATCTTAGTATCAGCAAGGAAACTGGATCATCTCAGCACTTACTTTCTCTTCCAGGCTATTCAAACTGCTGTACATCAGCGGTACTAGCAGAGATACCAGCAGAATCCTAACACTATTCTTCTTCCATCATGGAGGTTGGCTACTAAATCTTGATGTTTATTTCTTATCTTGCCCGGTTACCTATCCATATAGGGACTTTTTTCTTTCAAGAGTTCCTGGTAAGGGAGATCTCCAAAAAACGTTCAGTAATACAAATAAACTATCAACCAAATCCACCACCTCTTCACCACCTTTTTTTTTTTAAAACATAGAATGCCAGTATCTTTGCATGGCATGATTTTCCTTTTTAAAAGTTGCACTGACTGATGTACATCATTCCATATTTGATTGGTCAGGATGGCATTTCTGCATCAAGAAGCCATTGGTGGGAAGGGAGGAATCAATTACATCTAAGAATCTCACTAAAAATTTACTTAAAGTAGAAGCATTGAAACAAAGATTTCTACTTTGTCTTGCTTCCGTAGATATCAAAAAAATTCCTCAGACTACTTCAACAATTATCTGAGAATTTCCAGAGAATTAAGGGGAGGCCCAGACACAGCAGAAAGGGATTTTCCTTAAGCAAAATAAGCTTATTTTTGAGTAAGTGTTACATCCTGCATTTCTACTCCTTTAGAGGTGCAGGACATCAGGCCAAAGCATCACGGCTACTGCGTGAAACTTCAAATAGCAGCCTGACATCGCCCACAAGTTTTCCTAACTGGTACACAGTAACACTGAGAGACTGACGGCACCCTTTCCTCAAAGTTTTGTGAAAAATGTAAGCCTTTACCCTCCAGCAAGTCTTCAGCCTTACACTAGACCTTTAGCTTGACAGTTCTCAAACTGCTCTGGTCACATCCTACAACACAGGCTAGATTCCTTCTTCATTTATGCAGATTCAAGCCTAAAGAATTCCAAACGAAAATGGAAACTATAACCCAAACAACTCTTTCAGACAACAACATGAATCAAGAAGAGTTTCTACCCACAGTGACTGCATACAGGAAACTAGTTCAGATGTAGCAGAAAGAAACAGGAAGTAAAAACCAGTTTGTACAGCTACCATTTGGTTGTTGGAAAATAGAGTAAGAGCAATACTTCAAAAAAGCCATCCCAACTGAAGGAAGAGTTATTTGCTGGTGAGAGTAAGATCATTGATCATTCCCTGGGGCTCCTGTTATCAGGAGTTTTCAAGGGTTTGTTTTCTATAAACTGATTTTCACAGAAAATGGTAGAGAAAACAGAAACAAGCATCTTCTACATAGGTTTGCAATTCTGTAAAAGAACACCCAATTTCCTCCTGTATTCAGGAGAAAATCAGGTCTAACCTGATAGCGGTACCAACTCATATGCATGGAAATGTTAACTATATATATCCTGACTTTACTGATGTCTGCGTGAATCATCTGTCTTTAACATTACAGTCTCTTAGCTGAAAGCAACTCCTTGCCACATAACATGGATTTTTTTTTTGTTATTGTTTAAAAAACCCCACAAATACGCATATTGTATATCTTTTCAAATTAACTGAATCATGGTCAGGAGAGAATTTGAAAAGGATTTTTAAAAATCTTTGCAGGTACATGGAAGTCAGATCGCTAGTGGGAAGAAAAAAGTTTCAAGAAAAATCAGAGTCCTACCAGATTAGGTGGGGGGAACCATTACAGAACTACGCTCTCCTTTCAAGGGTCAGAAAGGTGATGTGCTTCCTCTCCTCAACTGTTAGCTTAAAACACCTGAAAAGCACCAGAGATTGGTATGAATCTACAGGTCTCCATGATAATTCAGTCTACTTTCCGAGGTATAAATAAGCTTTTTCAAATGCCGTATAGTGTGCCCTGACATGAAGTTAAGCCAAGCCACAGATAGGTAGGTAGGGAGAAGAAAGTGAGAAGTGCAGTGATGAAACTGCAGCTCAAAAAAGACAGAAGTGCAGACAACTTCGCTCTACTTTATGCAAGAGGAAAGAGGAAGTATGGGAATATGGAAGAAAAATTCAGCATCGCCAAAAAAGTTTTAATAAACAGTGTCAAGAGAAAAGGTGCACTCGGCAAGAAACACCTTCGAGCATTAAGCTGTTTCCTCGAGACTAAATCAGATCACCATGCTCACAGGTAACAAAACAGGAGAGGACATCTATTACACATGATGGCATTTGAAAAATGAGGCAGGGTACAATAAACGATTGCAAATTTTCCCTCTAACCAATAAAAATTCAGCATTTCCATGCAGAATTACTGAAATTCTGTATTTTTATACATTTTATTTCTTCCTTTATAACTCTCAGATTATTTCAGAATTGAGTCAGCATTATTATTTGCCACGGAACTCCTCCAAAATGTAAGTTATATCACCACTTATTCACAGAATGAATTCTTCTGACATACAGCTCTTATCAATCCCTTGAAATAATAATGTTATTTCCTTGTTCTAGGCAAAACCAGAAAAGGAAAATAAAGTTAAAAGAAAGAAGTAGTGTATTTGAGGAATGAGAAGCTTAGAATAATGGCTAGGTTCAGATTTAATTAGGTACAATCATGACTATAAACTCCTGAGGACATACAGATCAAAACAAACAAAACAATTTAATAAGCAGAAAAACAGTTGCAGATCATTTGGATTTAAAAAAAAAAAGATTTTTTTTAAAAACAGTTTTGATGTTTTTTTGAAGTGTAAAGCCTTGTAGCTTCCTTTAGTTTAAAACAGGTTGGTTTTACTCCTCAGAAAGACAGTACTGCATATTCTAGAGCAGCTGTGTCTAGAGAGAAAATATCATTATAATAGCTAAAGCTGCTACTGCCGTGCACGAGAGAATTAGCAGGGAAAATTCTTGGACTATCCACCTGCTACACATCCTTACTCAACAGAAGCGATTATAATCCTTCACAAAATTACCCTTTTACAGGAACTGCTCATAACTCACTACTGAATACACCACAAACTTTGGAAGAAGGCTTCCAACAACAAAATTAAGTGCTTCACAAAGCCATTTTACAGTTATATAAAACTGTCCTGCATCCCCGTGTAAGCCAGTTGACAGCCATTTCAGAGTCCTCTCCGGAGCCACAACAGGGACAGCGGAGACCAGGTATTTTCATTCCTCTCGCTTATAGCTGCCATCTTGGACTCATGCCTCCAATGAAATTTCTCTGCTCCTCTTCTTTTAGTAGAAATATTTGAGTACTGAAGAAAACCTAAGCATTCCTCCCTGTCCAAATAGTCAATTTGCTAAGTGAAGGTCACACAGCAGGTTTGTATCCTGAGCAAGTTCCTTCATTTGTTTTGATCCATCTTTCTTCTCCAAATATTTGTTCATTTTAATCACAGTATCACCTCTTTAAATGAAAAGAGGTCGTTGTCCTCCCATGTGTTTGCACAGTCCAGACACTGTGATACTGGCTGGAGCCTTTAGGCTGGAGCACCCCTGTCCAGTCAGATTGCTCCCAGAATAACCTACTCCAGCTGAAGTGACAGCATTTCTAAGACAAATAATTAAGGATTATTGGCTCAGCACGCCCGTATCAGAATATGCAAATGATCAGAGTTCTGCTTCATATATTACCTGTTTTGCTCTCAGTTTACAATGAAAGGTAATCTGTGGAGTGCTTAGAAAATGCTGAGGTTAATCAGAAGTAGGTTGTGAAGTAGTTAATTACTGGCTATCAGAATGGAGATGTCTTCACAAAAACTCGCCCTATTTAAATAAGCAATAATGTATTGTAAGTAATCAAGTAATACAGCATATTTCACGCTGGGGGTTAGCAAATACTTCCTATACAGTACATCTCCAGCCTGTACTCCTGGCCTCCCATAGTTTACAATGAAGGCAGCTTCTAAGTTCACGTGGACTGATGGATTTTGCCAGCATGCCCTTCCAGACGACACCCGTATGGCAGAACAGCCCTCTTGTAAACCTGGCGGTCCAAAAGGTGCACTACTATGGCGATTAACACAGGAACGACTGAACTGAAAGACCATGGGAAGAGGTTTAGAGAGACAAGAAAAACATCACTGGGTGGGGCATAACATTCCGTAAGAGCTCCCCTCCTAACACACCAAGTCGTGAATCATTTTCCCCTTATTACGATATTCAGCAAATGTTTGAAGTTCATCTTTACTCCTGTTGCCCAGTTTTGGAAAACAGGGAAATCTTTGCGTGCAAAGCCACAAAGATTTCACAGATACTCTTGCTTTATGTCAGCGTTGAAAGACCCCAACACGTTAGCTACCATACAAACGTACTAGTTCTAAACTAGAAAACATACACAAACCAATCGCACAAGATCACAGGGCACTGTTCTGCAAAAACACTACAAATCAAGTCAGCTGCAACTGTGAATCGCAGCATCAGCAAAGTATTTCCTCTGAAGACTCCAACAGGACCTCTCCTGTCAAATGCTTGAGAGTACTTTAAGTATTTTCCTCCAGGCACGATGGAGTCCTGATAATCAAGCAACATCTCCAGCTCATGGCCACACTGTTACTTACTGCCTTTTACTGTGTTTTCTTCCATCGTTAATCACTTCAAAATGTGTTTTATAGGGAGTGGGCAGGGGTGGAAGAGAGACAAATTCCCATAGCAGCCAACTCCCACTTCAGAAGTTTGCCATTGCAAAGCAGCTGAAGTCCCACAGTATCAAAACGTTCTTAAAAACACAGCAGCACAGAGAGCTGAGTGCAGAAGATCAGCAGCCCTTCAAAGGATATCACACTTGTTTGCTGACACACACGCACCATATGTCAAAACAGGAAGCGCATTATTCAGCCACGCGCGAATGCTCGGTATGGATGTTCCGTGCACAGAGCACCCGGTCTGAAGCCGGATTTAGCGTGATACAGGCATTCACACTGAGTTAGTACAGAGCTGACTTACTAATACCCATCTTTAGCTTATTGTGTCAATCTTCTATTTGACAAGCACTTTATATGTCAGGTAACAATCTACAAGTGCCACTTTTTTTTTTTTTTTTTTTACACTGATGTACTGACAGTGCATTAGATGTTAAGAAGTTCTGCTACTTTAGCCCTTAAGTTCTGCCTGAAAGTTCACTTTCACCAAACAACTTTTGTTGCTAGATGTTCAAAGTTTTGTCAAAAGTGGCTCATAATATCAAAGCACAAAGCTACGCCCAAAACCAACAAGTTACAGTAAAGCTTAAAAACTGGGGAAAAAAAATAAAGCCGTGAAACCAATTACGCAAAAAACTCATCTTGTACCATTTCTGCTTCAGTAGAAAAAGAAGTTGACCTGAACTGTTTGACATCTTCATTAGTGACCTAGACAATGGGTCAAAGCGCACCTCCAAAGTTTGCAGATGATACAAAACTGGGAAGAGTTGTTAATATGCCAGATGGTTGTTTTGTCATTCATAGGAACCTCAGCAGGCTGGATAAACAGACAAACTAGGAGCTTGTGAAATCCAGCAAGTGAAATCCAGCAAAGGGAAACGCCAAGCCCTACACTTAGGAAGGAATAACCGCACGCACCAGTACACGTTGGACACCAACAGCTTGGAAAGCTGGGAGTCCTAGTGGACAAGTTGCCCATGACAGCAATGTGCTCCTGCAGCAAAGAAGGCCAGAGGCACCCTGGACTGCGTAAGGACAAACACTGCCAGTGGGTCGAGGAAAGTGATCCTTCCCCTCTACTCCGCATGAGTTCGATCCATCCAAAGCGCTGTGTCCAGTTCTGGGCCTCCAGAACAAGAGAGACGTGAACACACCAGAGCGAGTAAAGCAGAAGACCACAGAGATTACTAACAGACTGGAGCATCTGACACAACAAAAGAGGCTGAGAGAGCTGGGATTGTTGAACCTCGAGAAGAAAAGGCTTGGGGGAAGTCTTATCAATGTGTATAAATGCCAGATGGATGAATCAAAGAAGATGGAGCCAGACTACTCTCAGCGGTGCCAGTAAAAGGACAACAGGCAATGGGTACAAACTGAAATGCAGAAAATTCCATGTAAATAAAGGAATTGTTTTAAATACCATAACAGCAGTCAAACACAGTAACAGGTTTGCCTGGAGAGGCTGGAGTCTCCATCTTGGAAATAATCAAGAACAGTCAGCAACCTGTTCTAACTGACGCTGCTTTGAGGGGAGGCTGTTGGACTAGACTGTCTCCAGAGGTCCTTTCTAACCTCAGCTATTCTGCAATTCCATGAACTCAGGAGAGAAACAACGTACATTTCATACAATCCTATTCTCCTACCCTTTTGGGTACCCCTCTTTGGCAATCAGGTAAACTGGTACTTCCACGAGAAATTTATACCTCATTAAATCTGCTGCCAGTATTCCCCTGCCACAGCTGCCAACCAAAGCCCTGAGAAGGTGCTCAAGTATTCCGTGCTTCTCCAGCTCTCCTTTTGATCAAATGTTTTTTAAAGCAGTTGCAGCCCAGCTTGCCCTAAACTGCTGCCAATGAACAGCCCAGATAGGAATTATTTTGCCAAGCGATCATCCCTGCTTTCAAGTCTTGCACCTTGCAGTTCTTCGGTGTTACTCCATGCAGTTTGCTAGTTCAGTTTAACAGTTACTCACACTTCCAAAGATATGGATGAATTATCTAGCTTCCTGTCATCACTTGTTTATTCGTGTTTCAGCAGAGAGCTACAGTAACAATGTCCACATTCATTCATTTTTAAATTGCTAGCTTTCATGTTACATGCTCTCATATGAGACACCCATAATTCTCTATCAGTAGGCTTTTTTGGAAAAAAAAATTCCACAGCGCTTTGGAGAAAGAATAGCTGGCAACCTTCTTGTCCTTGGGAAGGGAGTGGAATGGGGGGGAATATTCAAGTATTATTTTGTACACTTAAACAGCTTCCCCAGATTCAGCTACAGAAGCCTACTGGCTTCCCCTGAGCTGAACTGTTGAAGAACGGCTGAAGCACTTCCAGCCCTGCAGCAACCACAATTTAGCTATGGAAAAGGGGTTTCCCTTTGCAGCTTTAAGCACTCTTTCACGTGAAAGGCACTCTGTGGAACACGCTGCAAATGTGGAGCTATTACACAACTATTATCTAGTGATGTTGGCATGAGGAAGCTAGAGGGAGGAAACAGGAAGGATATAAATACAAGTCTACAATCTTTTATATTTGACTTGCATCAGGGAAAATCACCAGTGTCCAGAGGTCCAAGAGAAATAACTGAGCAATGGAGTTGGTGGCAAAATAAAAAAACAACAAAAAACGCAGTGTTTAAATAACCTGGCAACAAAAATTCAGAGGCTCAGTCCCACAGAAACCTGTAGGCACCTGCCTCTAATGAGCAAGACGGGATTTGATATCAACCTTCTTGGGCAGACTTTAGCCTTAGCATTCATTTATCTCTGCTGCTTTTTCACCTCCACCATTAAAATGTTTTGATATATGACTCACCGTTAAGAACATTTAAGAGGATACATCCAAAAGACTTGAGCAGACACTGCTCTGGCAGGTTTTATAAACAATGAAAAATGCTATTAAAGATTACAGGAACAACCCAGAACTTGAATGGGTGCTGGGAAGAATCAATAAACATCACCTTTGCTAGGAAATTAAGAGTTTCAAGTGCAAGGGTGTCTCACCCTCTTGAGATTTAGCCTCCCAGCTTTACAAACAACATTCCATTCTCTTATGTATATTTTTGTTAAGATTTTTCAGAGAAAAAAGAATGCTTGTGGAAATAAAAGAATTAGTCCAAAATACTCTGTACCTTTTAAATGGCTGGCACTCTGACAATTCATCTTAAGACATAAGCAGCAAAACAAAACCTCACTCATCCTCAGTGCCAGTAATTTTTCTGGAATGTAACAAGCGAAAGCTGTGATAACAACTGGAATGCATCTACAAAGCAGTCTTAAAATGATCTTTTCAACTTTAAATGCCTTCACATGGTGCTGGCCGTGCAAAGTGCTACAGTGTTCTTTATAGCTATTTTAAAATTTAAGCTTGATGCTGTCAGCTTTAAAGTACTTCATGGTGATAGAAAGACTTCATACATCAAATGGGAATCACCACGTTGTCCTTGTGCTTCTTGGACCTAAGAAGAAGGAAGCTAGGAGCCTGGAGGAGGACGCACACAAGAAGAACATGGCCAGAAAGCCTGCAAGGCAAACACTGCAAAGAGCACACAGCACTCGGTGTGTGAAGGCGCAGCATGATCTCAGCACAGCAAAGTTTACTTTGCATAAACATCTTCTATAGATGAAAAGATGTGGATACGCTGGCATGAGATATGTTTAAATAAGCATTGTGCAATAGAGACCCTTCTCCCTGCTGCCTTCCGCAGCTACTGCTGTTAACGTGGTAGACCTACTGTATATACAACACAAGACTTCAAACAAAGGTTTCCATTGATTCCTACGACCATCACCCTTCCAGTTCAACAGTTCTCAGAGGCGATGACCTTAACGCTCAGTACCGAGCCCTTCATTTGCCTCACAATACCTAGTTAAAGCCAAAGACCAGCTATGCGGTCTTGGGAAACTACCCTCCTCCAGACAGACCCACTACCTTAACGAACACTCCGTGCTGTCACTAAACCGTAAGTATTTCGCGTTTTCGCCTCCCCAGGCTTCCAGCCTTTTCCAGTACGTTTATCCCTTTCTAGATTCTGAGCTCATCTCCATTTTTGGGGGACCAAGAATCCAGGGAACCATATTCCACCACCACCTCCGCTCCCTCCCCTTTAACACGTCTCCTAACAACGCCACGTAGGCTCAGTAACCATCTGGGACGAGCGTTTAAAGCAACCCTCGGCCGTCCCGAGCCATCGTTCGTACGCCCCGACCCCTCTCCCCCAGCCGGACTCGGTCCGAGCCCTCTCACGCCCTCACATCGCCCTGCCGCCACCACAGCGGCGCCGTGCCCAAAGCACCTGACTGCTCCTTCCCCTCCTCGGCAGCTCCTCCAGCTCTCCCGGACCCCCTCTGTGTCCCTAGCGTGGCCGGGGGCCTCCCCCTTCACCTCAGGGCACGGAGACACCCGGGGAGAGCGACATATTCCAGGCACGTCCCTCGCCCTCCGCGGAGGGGGAGGGGAGAAGCGGTGGCGGCATAAGCCGAGACGTCAGGCGGATGAAAACGGGGACGGGCGGGCGATGGAGCGGGGGGAACGCGTCCCCACCGTCACCCCGCGGCCCCAGGGGCTCCCTTGAGGCGGGGAG
>NW_010406554.1:18443-20154 GCF_000710305.1 Buceros rhinoceros silvestris | reverse complement strand
AAGCAAAAAAGGAAAACACAATCGTCCCCCATCACCAGGAGACCAAGGTACAACATAGCCCGCCCTGTGCCTCAGCACCCTGATGGTTAGTGGGTGTGGGAGATGACTGGCCCGGGGCCAGAGAACTCTGAGCCAGGAGACCTTGGTGGCTGCTCCCCAGTCCTGGCCGCTGCTGGGGCTCTGGTGCAGGACTCTCCAGCAAGAGCAGCGGGAGGCACAGCCCTGCCAGACAGTCCACAAGAGCAAATCCCACAGCTGGGCAGAGGGGACAGCCACACGTTCCTGCAAGTTCAGAGGCTTAGTGGCCCCAAAAGTGAGCAGAGCCCTTTTGTCCCACATATCTTGGCCAAGAGTCACGGGCAGGGCAGGGCTTCTGTACACAGCGAGAGGCTGAGAACAAACACCTGTGGTTCCTGCCGGGAGCCCCCGCGCAGCTCCTGGACCCAGCCGAGGGCCAAGCCAAAGCCGGCCCCATAACCCATCCTTTACGCTAATCACAGCTCGCTTCGTGCACAGCAATTTATTTGATTTTCATCACTCTCATTCCACTGTGTATCAAAAGAGTTTTGGTGTAAGCTAAAATCAGCCGCAAAACACGAGACCTTAAAACAAGCAACGAGGCGCGTGAAGGGAAGACACCTCAGTCCACATAAATAAATGTCATCTTTATTTAACGAAATATAATTTATCAGTTAAGTTGACATCTGTCAATTCAGTTATAGGAACTATAAATAATTAAGACAGTCTTTTTCCTTTAATAAAAAGAGTAAACCGGTGTTTTTCATCCGCAGGCAGCTGGACAGTAGCATGCGTTTGAGTGCAACTGCTGGGAAAAGGTTTTGACCATCAACATTCTTCAGCCTGAAATTCGATTCTTGCCTGACCCGTTCTCCCCTGCACCTTGGACATTCAATAACGTACAGACACCACCAGCCCAGCAGCTCTCGATTGCCTCCAGGTCTCTTCATTTTACAGGAGACCACGATCCTCTGGGGAACCTTTTCTTGGGAAACCAAACAGTGACGTGACACCTAAAAGACCAGAGAGGTTCTCGTATACATACGCTATATAAAAGCTTTAGTGTTAATGGAAGGAAATCTCCTATCTGTTCCTCAACGTCAGGCAGAGAAATCAGGTGAGCAGCAGAGAATGTTCCAGAAGGCCCCGGGCTGAGACTCCAGCACAGCAGGGAATGAAGGTTGGGGTTTGATGGGGATTTTCTGAACCGAGCTTTGGCCAAACGAGGTCTGTGAGAAGGAGAGTACGAGGTTCAGAGCTGCTGCCACAGAGGCAACGCTGCAAAGACAGGGAAGGGGACAGCAAGCCTGAGGTGATGTCAGCAAGAGAGAAAGGGGGAAAAACATCTCAAAAATATCCCACCTGCTCTTGTGAGGGTCTGAGAGTGAGCAGCATGGGAGGGAAGGGATCCTCTCGGAGCACTACGAGCAGCTTGGGCAGTGGAGGAACTCGGGACATGTCCCGTGATGCAGGACAGGGTTCAGAGAGCTCCTGGAGCAGGCGAGAGTGGCAGTTTGGCCACATCTGCTCCCGGGGCTTTATAGACCTGGTTTCCCACTCACTGATCCTGACCTTCCTTTCCAACACACTTGTCTCCAGAGCAAGGACCAGCTCTGCAAACAGCTCTGCGGGCTGGGACAGTGCCCGGCCCCAGACTACCTCTGGTCTTGACTGGGACCACACGGGCTCCGTT
>NW_010406554.1:13772-18330 GCF_000710305.1 Buceros rhinoceros silvestris | reverse complement strand
GCCCCTTTTTCGGGGGAGGGGCAGGAGCCGTTCGTAACGAATCGCTCCTCACAGCAAAACTGCCTCGGCAGAGCTTGGCTAGTTCTGGCACTGCCTGGAGCAACAGAAGGATCTCCCAGGTGAACAGGAGCATTCCTCCCCAGCGCGCCCTTTCCAGCTGAGCGGACGCCCAGCGCTGCTGGAGCAGGAGGCCAAAGGAGAAGACGAGCATTGGTTTGTGTGCGAGAGACAGAAGTTAAAGGCGGAAATCGGGCCTGTCGAGGATGGTTGTGTTCTGCTGCAGGAACACATTCATACCAAGAGGAAAAGCAGACAGCCATGACCCAGCACCTCTCAGGTCACGTTCTGGAGATGCGAATAAGCAGGAGGGGCAGCATCCAGACCCATAGCAGCATTGCAGCTGCACGGCGAACCGAACCCAGAGCCTTGCTGCCATTCTGGGGTCGGGATCCGGGGCATGGCAGGCATCCCCCAGCGTTTGGGAAGGTACTGGCAGCGCGGGACTGAAACAGGGCTCCACGGGACATACTGGATTTTCCCCATGGCTGACAGATGGTAAGACCTTCCCCCCACGAACGCTGGTGCATTCGGTTTCTATCGTGCATTGGAGCCTGGTTAACAGTGCTGCCTGCTCGAGCTCATTGTGTAAACTTGGGGTAACCGAGAGAAGCTTCCAAGTCAGTAAGACCTGCTGACACAGAACTGCCCTCAGTTCACCAGCACGCAGCATCCCGATGGCTCCGGCACATCCCCCAGCAGAGCCCTGGCGGGCAGAAGCGGAGGAGGACGGACCGGGAGAGCTCACGGATGGGGATTCACGAAGTGAACACAAGGGAGGAGGGCGACAAGGCAGAGAAGACAGGAGAGACCCCAGGACCTCATCCAGGAGGTTGTACTTTGCTAGAAGGTGCCTGTTCAGTGAAATAAATCTGAACTTCACCTCCAGTATTTAAAACGCTTATGAAGCGAAAAAAGCAGCCCATGACCTCGAGTGACCGGGACAGGGTGGGCTCCCTGCGTGATCAGACTGATCAGCGTCCTCAGTGTAACCGTGGTTCAGCCATAACTACTATGAAATTGCACTTGGTGATTGTCTCGTCCCACTGGTTTGGTTTGTCCTTCCTAAAACTAGATTTATTTTCCGTACAAACTTGGCTTGAAATATAAACCACATAAAATTCCCATTGAAAATAATGAGAATCCAGTATCAAAGATGAAGTCTCAAGAGAGACTGGGCAGGGGGAGGAAGCAAGGAAGAGCAAGGGTGAAGGAAAAAAAACGACGACGACAAAATGAGAGGAGGAGAGCTGTGATAAGGGGGCAGCAGGGAGAACTAGTCCCCCACATCGGAGTCCCGGTCACCGATGAGCCAGAGTATGTGAAAGCTGAGAGCGAGGAGACCTGTTCCAATGAGGTCCCCCAGCGCTGTCAAGTATGGGATGGAGAAGTTGTCCGGATCGAGGTCCCTGCCCCACATCCAGTGCACCATCCAGTCAGCGATGTACAGGAGGATGAGAACCTGGCGGCAGGAAGGAGAGAGCCACGTCAGCCGCAGTGCGGAGCTCTGCGATCCCAGTCAACCCCAAATCCCAGGTTTCTCGGAGCATCAGCTGGGGTGGCTCCAGCTGGGCAGGGCTACAGCTCCGTGCAGCCTCCTCCCAAGGAGCGGAGCTGTGGGCAGGTCAGAACCCCCTTGCCGAGCGCTGCACTCCAGGCTGCATCCCCAAAGCAACACCTACAGCACAAGCTGGGACGTGGCGAGTTTCACTGGGCCCTGGGCACCCAAACCTCCAGTGTCCTTACAGCCTCTGCCCTTGGGTTTCCTCCTCCTCTAGTTTCCCGTGTCACCATCAAATTTAGGATCAGAAGGCAGAACATGGGCACCCAAATACCAAAAAAAGTCTAAATTTTTGCATCTCGGTTTTTAAATCTAACCAGAAAAAGCTTGAAGAGACACGGAGCAAAGAAGGGGCTCGGAAATACGCAGGGTGCTCGGGCAGGGACAGCAGCTGCCAGAAATCAAAGAGCAGCTGCTCAGCAGCTGAAACCACCCATGTGGGACGTCCTCCCCCACCCGCTTCACTGCAGCGAGAGGCTCCTGTCAGCACCTAGAGACAGGAGAAACCCGCACTGGGTCCTCTCAAGCCTCAGGTCTGGGACAAGGGTTCCCAGGGCCTCTGGGGTCTGTGGGGCTGGGATGGTCTCGCTGAGGAGCTCAGCACACGGCCGTCGCTGAGCTCCCCAGACCACGGGCTGCTCACAGCAGCAGCTTTGCAGAGCGGCTCAGCTTTGCAGAGCGGCTGCAAGCGGAAGCCCCCTCCAAGTGCCCAGCACCCCGCAGGAGTTCACAGCTTAAATTTAGCCTCTGGGATGACAGCGCTCTGCTCCTGCCTCTGATAGATGCTCTGACTCATTTCCTCACGCCAGCTTCGGTTGCTGGTTTTAGGGGACACTGAGAGCAGCCCCAGCTTCCTCGAGCAGAGGGGGTGAGCAGGGGGGAGCGCAGCTGGGATTAGCAGGAAACTCCTTAACTGGAGCGACTCTCCTTGCCCTCCTCCACACTCCTGCCAGTGACCGCTGGATTCCTGCAGCATGAACACCCCAGTCTGTGCACCACAGCCATCGCTGGGGGCTCACACAGCTCCTGAGAGGAGACTGGGAGCCCCGTGCTATAGAGCTGGGGTCTCTATCCTGCAGGGGAGGCAGGAAAGGGCAGGACAAGCCACGCGGGATTCCTGCAAATTCCACATCCCATTTTCTTCACCAGCAGTTTTAAAATTGCTAAAGCACCTTATAGGGCAAGTTAACACACACACGGTGAACACTTCTGCTGTCAGAAGGACTTAGCAGAGACAGCAGACAGACTCAAAACTCGCCAAGAATGGTAGAGAGGAAAACCCGCGTGCATGGGAGAGGAAAAGGAGGATTTATTCAGTCTGATGGTGGCTCATTTGACAACTATGATCTACCTGGCGTACCTCGCCCCAGCACATCAACCTCCTCCCTAGGGACAGGGTGTATCGCTGCGCCTTCGGCCATGGAGCTACAACTGAACCGGCTGAACAGGTCTCTGCTGCTGGTGACAGCGCAGCGTCCCTCTGTCCCAGCCCCCGGAGGGCTCCAGCTTACCTGGAGAAGTGCAGCTGTCATGTAGAAGACTATGAAGATCAGGGTGAGCGTAGTGTGTCCTCCTTGCATGGAGCTGATAGTGTAAAGAAAAACCAAGTGTCCGGGCACCACCAGAAGAAAGAGCACACGGGCAGAGCGGGAATTCACATCTGCAAGGACACAAAGATGGAGTTGGGGCTAAAGTCAGGGTTGAAGACACAGAAGCTCTGCAGCCTCCCTGGGCTCCAGGGGATGAGGCAGCAGCACAATCAGGGTCAAATCAGAAGCAGGGGCCGGCATGCTGGACCCTCACCCCAGCACTGCAGATTCAAGCTGAAGGCAGCAGCCTGAACAAGTCAGGATGCCCAAGGACTCTTTGCACCTTAACTCTGAACCCAGAGCAAAGGTGTCCTCAGACCTCAACTGCCAGAAGGACTCAGTCCCACCTCTGCCAGCACTCAGGCAGAGCTGTCACAGTGAACAGTGACCTTCCTCGGAGCTCTGTCTGTACCTTGTCTGCTGACCAGTTTTCTCCCCCCGCTGGAGACCTCTCGCCCCTCTGTGCTCCCCAGGGACAGGCTGTCCTGGAGGCCAGCACCCAGGCTGCAGGCTATCAAGCCTCTCTAGGAAGTTTGGAGAGTAACACCCTCTGCCCACACCCCGTGCTGGAATGGGGGTTTAGGCTGTGCTCTGCCACACGATGACCACTAATAACAGAGCTGCCTTTGGAAGTGAGCAGCTCTCCGTAACTGCAGCTCTGAGCCCAGCAGAGCTGCCCCACTCGAGCTGGGTTTCAGTATCGTGGACACATCTGGAAACGATTTAGAGGGTGGAGGATTTACAGCACTAGGCAGTCAGGGTACGGGGTGCCTGCACCACGTCCTCCTCACACAGCAGAGCTCCGTCCTCTCCACAGCAGCTTTGCTAAAGGTCTGGCTGTCTCTAGAGGGCAGGGCAGGCCAGAGGAGCAGCCCTATCCCCCAGCTGACAGCTGCCTCTGGGCACACCTCAGCCAGCATTTCCTGTGACGTGACAGGGCTCCAGCCAGTGTCTCTGACAAGCTCGCCCAGCCCCTGGCCAGACCCCTGCGGCAACCGCTGCTGGCAGGAGTCAAGAGATTTCCACACCCACCGCGGGTACCTGAGCTGAAGAAAGTGCTGCAGGGGCTGGGGCACTTGCGTGGGGCTGTTTCGGAGCTCTCTCCGGGCATCCCGTTACCACCCACACCTGCAGAGAAGGAGAGAGCAGCAAGATGATGTCTCGCACCCCTCACAGAGTTATTTTCAACAGCCAGCAGCTCTGGAACTGCCAGGTGCTGGAATAATGTAGGAAAGTCTATTTTTGACCCCAGTTGCACTTTTGCAGGATGTAAAGACCTGAGACAAAGCGCACTGTTCCCTGGCTTCCCCTTACTACAACAGATGCAGTTCTGTTCCTGCAGCTTTGACTG
>NW_010406554.1:5936-13751 GCF_000710305.1 Buceros rhinoceros silvestris | reverse complement strand
AAAAAAAAAAAAAGAAAAGGATGAGTCAGCCACCAAAACAGACACAGGAAGTTTAAGACCATTATTTTTTACATGAGCCATGATGAAACTGTGGAATGCACTAGCACAAGATGCGCTGGCTCAGAAGTAACTCTGTTCTTTGAAAAAGTAATAAAAAAAAAAAAAAAGAGTTTCCCTGGTTCATTAGGCAGAAAGGAGGTCAAAGCTCTATACCAGAAGCAATTACACATCCTGAGTCTGAGCTGCGAATCCTTCTGTCACCAGGTGCCACAAGGCACATCTCCTGGGAGACGGGGCCTTCCCCCAGGCCGGAGGAATCGGGAACTCACCGTTAATAACGGGTGTGAAGACAGCCATCCCAGCAAAGTTTGGATCGGAGACCGTCCTGTCCAAAATTAAACCCCCGACGCTGCAGAGGGAAGGTGGAAGAGGTCAGTGCTGAAAGCTCCCTAGGAGCACCCAGACGAAGCCCTGCGGGTCCTCTCTGCTGTGAGGTGACACCCACCCACCAACAGGCACCCACGACTGCAGGTGCTGCACATGGTTTTAACTTCAATATTTGATAGCAGAAGGTAGTTTTAGCAGGATCTTTTCTCACTGCTGCCTAATCCCGTCACAGGCTAAATCCCCTAGCGCACAGTTCACTGCCACACAACGGCCAGGAGCCATCCTGCCCTTCAGAGGGCAGAGGGGGCTCTTGTGCAGAGGACTGCGGAACAGGCCCCCTGCTCACGCCCTGGCTGTGCCACAGTCTCCCTGTGCAGCAGCTGGGATAAGGCCCTGGGCTCCAGCACTTTATGGCTCCTCTGCCTCGGGACCTAGAGCCCAGTGTCCCTGTCTGGAAAACACACAACGACTTGCAGTTTCCCGGCTGTCTGGACCGTGGAAGCGGAAGAGGGTCGGTTCCCTCTTGTTCCAGAATATTCCAAGGGTTGAGGTTGACAGGAGCAGGGAAAGGGGGTGCTGTGGGTCTGTGTTTGGGGAGGGGAACTCTTCCTACCTGCTAATAGCCATCGCGATGATGACGGGCTCCCAGCCGGAGTAGAGCACCTCCCGAGTGGCCGCATTCCTCTTGGCAATGATGAACCAGATGGGCAGCAGAGCGACGAAGAAGGCGCACACCAGAGGGTTCACGTAGGCTTTGCTGTCTGAGTGGGAAACAAGCAGAAGCAACGGATCAAGCACACATCTCGCTGCAGCGAGGCGGGTCGCTCACGTCGCCAGGCTGATGGCACCCCTGGAGCCAGAGACTCCCGTAAGGGCAGGAACCGAGACCAGGCCAGCTTCAGCTCCGCGGGACACATGTTGTATGTAACCCCAGACAGCAACCAAGCACCATGCAGTTGCTTGCTCACCAACCCCTTGGTGGGATGGGGGAGAGAATTGGGGAAGAAAAAGAAAAGTAAAACTCATGGGTTGAGATAAAAACAGTTTAATAGGACAGAAAAGGAAGGGAAAATAATAATAGAATATACAATAACAGGATATATGGCCCAGCCAACTCCCCCCAGTTTATATACTGGGCATGACGTCACATGGTCTGGAATACCCCTTTGGCTCATTCAGGTCAGCTGCCCTTGCTGTGTCCCCTCCCAGCCTCCGCTGCCAGGGCAGGATGAGAAGCTGAAAACTCCTGACTTAGCATAAACGCTGCTCAGCAACAACTACAGCATCAGGGTGTTACCAGCGTTATTCTCATCCTAACCACAAAAAACACAGCACTGCTCCAGCTACTAGGAAGAAAAATAACTTTATTCCAGCTGAACCCAGGATGACATGGCACTTTACTCTCCCAGAGCACTCAGAGGGGCTTTATCAACAGATTGGCTGAGATCTCTGCAATTTCAACGGCTTCTTCGCACCTCCTATTCCTGGGCAAGATCTCCCAGGGTTGCTTCACCTCTGGCTGAACCTGGCTGAGTCACATCCCCTGCATCCCAGCCAGGGAAGGAAGGTGGAGGGGAGGCAGAAGGAAGTCTGGAGTCTGCAGCTGCAGCCCTGCTCTGAGGATCCCCAGCCGGTGCTGACAGGACAGGAGATGAAACCCTTCTCCCACTGCTTTAGCCACAGCCAAGCTCCTGGCACTTGGGACAACCTCTCCCTTAGCACTTCACCTGCTGAGAAGGAAGCGGGCAGATCGCTGCCAAGACTGTCTGCAGCAACAAGGCAGTAACAACGTCCGTTTCCTCCCCATCAGTTCTGACTAGGACTCACTAACTGAGGCAGCTTCCAGGCCAGGCATCCTATAACCCTGAGGACAGAAAGGGTAAAGGAAGAGGATGAAACAAGAGGGAGATGAAGCAGCACAGGGAAGGACCATGGTGAGACAAAAGCCTTTTGTTGCTCCTCACCTAGCTCTTTGTACAAGCCCCAGCTGATTCCTGAAAGCAGAGCCAGGGTGATGAGATCGCCAAGGCTGGCAGCAATCGGTGTGGCAACATTATCAGGGTTGATCCCCATCTTCCTGGACCCAATGATGACTCCAATCATAATCATACCTACAGCCAGAAAGAGGCAGAAACCAGGATGAGGCCAAGGGGAGCCCAGCATTTTAGGAAGAGGTACATGGAGGGTGTGTGGGGTCTGACTCTCACCCAGAACAAGGGAAGCAATGAAAGCAGTAGCCACGCTGCTGGCACAAAGCAGAACAGCGTGATCAAAGTTGAAGTGCCCGTCGGGGATCCAGCCGAACACCACCGCTGCAATCGAGGCCAGGAAGCCAACCACAGTAGCCTGAACCTGCGAATCAACACCAGACAGTCACCAAGAGGATTAGACAGCAAAACAGTCCTGGGGCGAGGGAAGAGAGAACAGCCACCACCCAGGGTCCCGTTTCAGCTGGAGCAGCACCCAGCAGGGAAACACCAAGGCTGACCCCTGGGGCAAACCGCTGTGGTAAGATGACTGGGGTTACACCTCCTGACACTAGTCATAGTTGGGCTTGTACCAACCACTAGTACTTCCACTGTCTCCCATCACTCTTCCTCACCTGTATCAGAGCCATGTTCCCCGTTATCATCCTCCAGAGCTCTTTGGGGGTATCCATTTGGCCAATATTAGCCTGTAAGAGGACATCGAGATGGCATTAAACACTGCCGGCACTTTGCACTTTGCGAACAGTCAAACTGCTGCCTTCCAGCTCTGCAAGCCTGTGCCAGGAGCAGGAGGGAATAATGACCCCGAATCCTTAGTTCTTACAGGACAGCAGTTCAGTAGGAAAGACGTGTGTGTGTGTCTATCTGTACAGCTGGGGCACAGCTCTGCGGTGACACCCCTGCCTGTGACTGTCACTTGGGCTGGACTCCTGGGTAACTACAGGGCCTCTTCCAACTGTTCCTCTCATCCCGTACTCCGGAACACCACAGCTCCTCCCAGTTTCAGTTCAGCACCTTCTCCGCCCCAGCTGCAGGAAGGGGCTGACGCTCTCCGATGCAGCAGGACCAGAGCCAGACCCGCTGCAGAGGGGGTTTTGCAGGGAGCTGAAAAGGGGAATCGACGTCATCAGAACATCCGATGAAAACCTTGCAAAAGCAACACGATATACTTCATCCCCGTGTGGAGGCACGCACTGCTGCTTGTTTACTCGCTGAATTCACCCCACTGGTGATCAGGCCAAGGCTGACTCAGGCCCAGACGGGTCGTGCTGCCCCTCAGGTCAGCCAGCCAGGACGGGAACGGGGGTGCACTGACTCTCAAGGCAGCTCCGAGCCTCAGCTCCGACACGGACCAAGGCCAGAGCAGCAACACGTGGGCAGAGGAAGCTGGCAGCAGGAACCGCTGTTCCAGTTAAAAGCTGAGTAAACAAGGCGAATGCCACGTGGAGACCTGCCGAGTAGCGGGAAGCAGCCGTAGCACACGGGTCACCTGGCACCGCGACAGCGGCGGGAGATGCTAATCGGACTAACCAGAAGTGACAGAAAGGTGCTTTAATTCCCTGGGGAACAATCCAAAACACCCCAGTAGAACCAGGACGGGTTGCTGGTTATTGCAGAGCATGAGGGTTCTGCTCTTCCCTAGCGCCTCATGGGTCTTTGTGGGAGTTGGAAGATCAGGTAGGCAGAGGATATAAGCTTAGATCCCGTCTTGTATTATTAGAAGCTGATGAACATGAAGAGGAAACAAGGGAGAGGCTCAGACAACGCTGGAGTTAACAGCCGACAGTGTCAAACTCAAACTTCTGCACAATACAGCAGTAATTTCTTCCTCTCAGGTTTCCTTGCTGTTTTCCGCAAAAAAAACCCCCAGGAAATCAGTGATTAATTGATCCTCACTGCGTGTGCTCAAGAGAACTGCCAGCTTTCCGCAGCCAGCACCGAGCTGCGCCTGGCTCTGGAGTGAATTATTCTGGTCAGTTCAGGAAAGAGGAGGAAGGAATGGGGGGAAAGCAACAAAAAGTGGTAGCATCAAGCACAACCAGCACAGGAATTTGAACTCCATATGAAGCCTGACCTTAAAATTCCAGCCACATGCCAATTAGGCTGGGATTAACATAACTTAGCTGTAGTCACTGGCAACAGGATTTTAATCCTTTAACTAATGGGAAAGTTTTGCTTCTTAATTGTGAAAGGAATTTCTGAGGTGCTTTAATGCAGCACTAATTAGGAACCCACAGACTGAGAAACCACTCAGGGCTGCTTTCCTGTGGAGAGGGCACGAGCCCCACGCCGTGAAGCCCTGCTCAGAGGGGAGCTCCCTCCACACGCCTGCATGTGGGTCCCCCATGCCAAGGGAAGGACAGGGCAAGGCGAAAACAAAGACAGCCCGAGAGATCATCCCATCCCACCATGCACAGATACAAGGAGGTGGAGTGGAAGGCTGGGGCATTCGTGTGGAGCAGCACAGCCTTCTCTCCTGCCAGGGCAAAGGAAAGCAGAGGACAAAGCCTGGGTGGTGGCCCACAAGGCTAATGGCACCCCAGCCACCAGCTCAGGAGCAGGAGGCGGCACCGGGAGGCTGAGCTGGTGAAGGGCAGCAGCCGCTCGGCGCAGACCGGTGGGCAAGCTGGAGGTGTGCTCTCTGTACTGGTTTCCTCACGACCCTGGTGCGGCCACCGCAGCAGATAGGGCAAAGTTCTGCATTCCCGTGACTTTCTGCAGTCTCGTTTCTCTGCCAAGCCTGCCCCAACGGTGCTCCGTGCCAGCCCCATAAGGGAAGAGCAGGGAGACGAGCCCTGCTGCCTTTGTCCCAGGAGGGCCAAGCGCTCACCCTGATAAATCCACACTCAGAAAGTACAAGCTGGCCAAGGCCAAGAGGGAGAGTGGCCTGTCTGGGACAGCAAGGATCCTGACATGATCCCAACAATAGAGTGCATAAAACAAAGGGATTTGTTTCCCAGAACGAAGGGGCAAACAAAGCTCAGCCTGTGGCAAAGCTGCTGTCCCTGCAAGCCCTGGCACCAGAGCACAGCTGGGCCAGGGTAGCGTGAAGCCTCCCAGCAGCTTCAACCTCCCCAGCAGTGCCTAGAGGGAGGCGACCAGCACCAGGGGCAAGCAGCCACAGACCAGCTTTTCCAGGTAACGCTGGCACAGCCCCGCAGGGGCAGCTCAGTGCCCGCACCTCCAGAGGGCCGGATCTGAGCAGGAGGTGGCCCCACGGCTGGCAAGAACTGGCATGCAGGGGCTGGGGTGCAGAGGCCGAGCCAAGGGCTAGTCCTGGGAAACGTGGTTTGCCTTTGTGCTGCCCAGGGACTGCAGGGACAACCTCTACAGCAGACGACGCTCATGTGCCACAGGTTCAGCGGAGGAGAGCAGCATCCTGTCGGGTTCTGCAGCAGCCACTAAGGAGAAGGCTGGGAGGATGGAGGGTGCCGAGAAGCAGCTCTCTGCTAGCTGTGCTTGCTGCCACCGCCCAGGCAGACAGTGCTTCATCCCTCCACTGCCATGAGCTCCTCGCGAGCAGCTCTCTGGGGCCAAGGCACATCAGCTCCTTTGCACTGTGAAGGCCAAGACCAGGCTGCTGGCTGCTAGGGCTCTCTTCCAGCAGTTCCCAGCACAGAGCCAGCAGAGTTCAAAGCCTGGCAGCAGGCAGCTAACACCTTGTGAATGAAGACTCAAAGCTACGAGTACTCCCGCCATGCGAAACACAGCAACATCAGGCAGTCACTCGCAGTCATGCTCAAGCAGAAGATGCTTTGCAGAAGGGAGGAGAGTCATTGTCCGTGTTTGGAGAGGATGTCAGTCTCTCTCCAGTGCTGCTCAGCTACAGAGACAGGCTGCTGTGTTCTAGAAACGTTTAGAGACAAAGCAATTCATTTGCAGCTGGACTAACACAGTGCTCTGAGGAGCTAACAGAGCCTGCCCCTGTCTCTCATATGGAGCTCACTGTTCCACAGGAATCAGACTGAATCCTAGCGAGAGAAATGCCCAGCCATGCCTCTCCATCAGCTTTGAGAGGCTGTCAATCCACCTGCTAGCTTTTGCTGCAAGGTCCCCTTTGCCATACAATTCCCTCCAGGCTCTCTCATCTCCCAGCCCTCCTGATCCTGGCTCGTTTCAGCCTGCTGTGATCACCTGTCTGCACCCGGCTTCCTCACGAAGAGAACCAGATCCCAGCACTCCAGATGTTAAACTGCCAACGCCAGCTCGCACACTGTGCCTCCAGGCTCACGAGCAGCCACGACAGGGAAGTGAACTGTCAGCAAAGCTTAAGGTCTATTAAGCCTTCAAATCTGATCAGTCCAGTGGGGCGAAGACAACTTCCCAGCAAGCCACACTCCAGGCTCTGCTTTTGGTGGTCGCTGATATTTTTGTCTGCCCAGCCACCAGATGCACACACACCTTCCCTCCCCTTCCTGAACCAGGTCTCGCACTCCCTGCAGCTCCCCGGATACTCACAGCTGTCGACAGGCGAGACGCCAAAGTCATCTCCAGGTTCCCCTTCAGGCCCAGTAACGCAGGTACTAAGATAAACACCTCAGTCACATTTTTGAAAACATCCCAGTGCTGCAAGATTAAAACAAAACCAGAACATTAAAAACCAACCACGGCTGTTGGAAACCCCTGCTTGGGCCTGAGCGGCGCTGACTCAGCTGTCTCTGCAACCTGGCGCAGCCCGTGTGCGGCCCTGAGCTGACAAGCCAGTTCCCACCTCGTGACAGGCTTTGAATTTTACAGCGATTTCACTTTTTTTGATATGCACGTAGTTATGACCACACGTTGCTGCTGAGCTTAAAAACCAGATCTCAGCCTGCAACTGTCAGTGAAACACCCCCAAAGATTAACTCTGACAAAGTGTTTACCTATACAGAGGCCAAAACAGCGAATGATGAAGAGACTTTGCCCAATACTTGCAGTTTCTGGCAGAATCGAGTACTGAAGCCTCAGCTGAGAGCCATTCCCTATGTGTATCTCACAAATATGTTTTGGAGCAAGGCTCTGCCGCTCCCGGTCCTGTCAGTGCCAAAAACCAGCCTCAGTTCCCCCCCACCTCACCGAGATGTGCCCCCCCCTCATCAGGCACCTACAGGATGCACTAACCGCTCTGGCTCTAGTCACGCCAGCTCTGCGGGGCGTAAGGCAGAAGAGGCAGCCTCGGTTTTAGGAAAGAAGAAGAGTAATTGCCGGGTAAGCACTGACTGGCACAGCTGGCTTCCATGGAAACACAAAACCACCCCCAAAACCACAGAGCCCAATTTAACAAAACCCTGCGCGCTACCAAACCTCACTGCCCCATTCTCTATTTTCACAAATGTTTTGCAAGAAGGGCCTGTGTCCAAAATAACTCCACTTCCCACACTGCCGGGCTTCTCCGAGGGCACCGAGCACAGCTGGAACTGCTCCCTCAGCGGCTGCTGTGCATGGCCGCGGCCCTCGCAGC
>NW_010406554.1:5203-5804 GCF_000710305.1 Buceros rhinoceros silvestris | reverse complement strand
GGGGCATGCCCGCGGCTCTCGCAGCTTTCTTCCTGCAGCACTACCTGCCCCAGGCTCCAGCTCTCGCTCCTCTTGGCAGTGCTGCACCGTCACAGCCAACAGACACGTATTTCTTTCTAGGACAAGGAACGCTATCGGCACAGACAAGTCACTACCTGCACAACTAACACCTTCCTGTGGGGAAGGGCTGCAGTTATTCGTGTTTGTTTTTCCACCCTTTGTGCCGCCTTCACCAGCAAACTCCAGTTCCTGCCAGGTCCTTTGCAACACCATGTTCAAGCTGCACTCACTTAAATTATCTGAGAGAAAACCATCACTGCAGGTAAGTGCATGAGATGGACAAAATGGGTGAACTGGGACCATCTTCCCTTAAAGGGAAAAACTGTTTTCCAGTCAATAAAAATCCCCGTAACATCTCTGAGTGCCTGGTAAGACGCTCCCCATGGTCTCCAGCTCCCAGGCACACAGAGGAAAGCTACTCAGCTGTTTCGGGCACAGCCACATCGCTCTCTCTGCTGGAGGACACCCGGTTTCCAGACTCTCCTGATGCAATGAACAGCCCTTTCCCAGCCACTGTGGCGGGCCAGGAGCCGAGCACACC
>NW_010406554.1:0-5128 GCF_000710305.1 Buceros rhinoceros silvestris | reverse complement strand
CCGTGGTCCCTCCAGCCTCTGCTCCAACCACCCTGCACCAGCCCACCTGAGCTCCCGACCTGCAAGCCCTTTTCCTCACGGCCACAGGCTCTCTGGAAGGGGACACCTCTCCGAGCAGGGGGACACTGGGGCTCAGTGCTCACTGCTGAGCAGGGCAGGAGGGAGAATCAGATTGAAACACTTCATCAACACAGCGGCATGCCAGGCTGTACTTCCTTTAAGGTCACATCCAGGCACAGGCGAGCTCGGCTCTCCTCGGTCTATTTTTAGGCAGGAGTGACGATTATTTCGCTGCCTGTCGTACTGGAGAATCCTTTGCTCTGACTTCCCTTAGCAGTATCTCAAATTCAATCAGCAAGCAACACGCTCCCACTTCCCAGTGGGACGAGCTGGGTGTCACCAGAATCCCTGAACGAAAAGAACGTCGTCATTAGTCAGGCCGGAAGCGCTCTGCAGAAGTTTCCTGGCTCCTTCTGCCTCCAGAGCTCACAGAGGCAGGACCAGGCAGCAGCCAGCACAAGTTCGCAACCCTCCCTCACCTTGTTCCACCCTGGCTTTGTAAATTAACCTTTAAAGGAGCTGCACTGCAAGCTGGTGCCAGAAGCTGCTGTAACTGGAGCCTGCTAAAGCAGCTCCCTGAGCAAAACAGGGGTGTTCCCTCCCCTTGTTCCACCCTGGCTTTGTAAATTAACCTTTAAAGGAGCTGCACTGCAAGCTGGTGCCAGAAGCTGCTGTAACTGGAGCCTGCTAAAGCAGCTCCCTGAGCAAAACAGGGGTGTTCCTGGAGAAAGGAATAAAAGCCATTTTCAGGGAAGGAAAACGAGATTTCTGCAGAACTCAGCAGCTTGCTCACTGCAAAGAGCAGGGCCCATGGGTTCCTGCCAACTTTCTTAATATAAGACGTTATACAACACCAGTCTACGGGCATTAAGTATGTCTCGAAGCCCTCCCTGGCTCCTGCAGAGAGGCAAGCTCCCTGCAGAGATGTGCGCCCACAACGGGCTCTAAGGGGAGAACCAGAGATGGGCTGTTTGGGGAACACAAAAAAGGGAAAGATAAGAGGAAATACAAATTTAAGTTCAGGACATCAAGCTGTTAAGATCCCTCTCTCCCTTGTAACTCATTTCAGTTTCATTTCCTGCTAACCCTGCGGTCCCTTTGCACCCAAATCGGAAAGAGAAGAGGAAATACAAATTTAAGTTCAGGACATCAAGCTGTTAAGATCCCTCTCTCCCTTGTAACTCATTTCAGTTTCATTTCCTGCTAACCCTGCGGTCCCTTTGCACCCAAATCCACCAGAGCCACCAGCCCCTGGTCTCTCCCGAGCAGTGCTGGGGGGATGAGATTGGACCCCAGCCTGCCAGAGGTCCTGGAAGGAAAACAGAGCCCGGGTGGTGCCTGGCAGCTTCCCCCAGGCTGGCTCTGCACCTGCAGACCGCAGATATTTCTGCCTCCCAGCTGCTGTCACTTTGAGTCACTGCACACCAAGTTAAGGCTCACAAGAGTCACGAGCGACAGCGTGTTTTCACTCAGATGACAGCGGGATGGGGATTCACGACAGCTCGGAGGGGAGGGACGTGCTGCAGGTCGGAGCCGTGAGGGCTTCACAGCAAAGAAGCAAGTGGCCTGAACAGGAGAGCCACAGCTCCAAGCCCAGCACTGCCCGGTGGCCCCAGCCAAGCCCCACCCCAGAGGGATGCCAGCACCGGGGTGGTCAAGCAGGGGAACTTCTCCGTATGAAACACCGTCCATCCCACCCAAAGAATCTCCAGGGCACAAAAAGGTCTGGAAAACAATGAGGGCTCTGCCGGCAGAGGGGACTGCTTGTCCTCTGCTGCTGGTACGTTCACATATCTCCTGGCCTGAAGGTCTCTCCGGTCTCAAAGGGGGCAGAGGCAAATTCTCCCCAATAGGTAGATTCCTAGGGACACGTTAAAGGGACAGCACGGACAAAGGCCAGGGCTGCGCATTTTCACAGCAGGGAGACCAGTTACAGCTGGCAGCTTAGTCCGTTTGTCCAAACCGGAGGAAATGGAGTGTACGGAGCCCTCCGTCCACGGCAGACCAGTCTGCACCCAAAGCAATGGCACTCCAGCCCGCCCCAGCACACCAGCCACCCGCTGCACAAGTCCCAAGGATTGAGACACCAGTTATCCAGGTCAGCTCCCCAGTCCCTGCAGCAAGCTGGGCAGTCCCTTCTCCAGGAAAGGCTTTAGGTCGGGTTCAAATCCCCAGCACTGGGAAATTGCTGGAAGAGCCACAGATGATTTACGGAGTCCTCGCAAAGGGAAACGAGCTTGAAATATCTTTCGTTTTAAGAAAATTATTCCAGTAAACCTCTCCCGGGTTAATTTAGGGCAGCCAGCATTTCCCGTGCGGAGTCACTTCACAGCTCTCTCAACAGGCTACGTCAGAGACACCCTGAGGATGACCAGCGTGCGAAGGCACGCAGGGAAACAGCCACGAGGGGCCAGAAAGCGAGAGACGTGTCTGCTTGACCACCCACAAACACGGGAACAGCCTGACTCGCGCTGCTGGCACGCAGCTGGGGTGGAGATGATCGGAACTGCCAGCAACACAGACAAGGGACTGACAACCGAGTTCTTCTATGCCAACACTGCGAGGGCTCCTTCACCCCACTTGAGCAGAGAGAGGAGCTTCCAGCAACGCATTTTTGGAGAAGCCCAGCTCCAAAATGGCTTCCTCCCCATCCAAAGAGCTTCTCAAACCTGCGCTGCACCAACAAGCGAGTTCTGCGCCTCAAAAACTCGGGGCTGGGCATCTCAACCACTCTGCCCCACCTGCCTGTCAGAGCAGAGAAGGGGTTAAGCAGCTCATCTGCTGCCAGAGACACACACGTTTGGAAACCACGCACTACAGAGACCAGCGCAGGAGCTGCGGTTTGCGAAGTCTCATTTCAAAACTTAAACAAGCTGCACAGCTGCCAGGTTCCCCCAGTGTCACCTGCTCGAGAGACCGAACGAGGGATCCTGCCTGGTGACATACCAGTTTTCAGCCAGCCCTTCCTAAGGATCACCTCCACACGCCTCGCCAGAGGAACCACCCCATCCAGCCCAGTAGTCCCTGGCCACTTTGAGAGTGCAAGATGGCAGCGCAGAGGTCACTCTGCCAGCCTTCGACCTCGGGAGCAAGCCACCGGGCAAGTGTCCCGCACACACAGTGACCAGCAGATCATTAACCTGCTGGCACGAGCCCTGCGTGCTGGGACAGCACAGTGGACATGGAGGAAAACGGACACAGGACCTGTGGAACTGCACCTGGGACGTCTACAGCCATCGCCAGGGAAGCGCTTTACTTCAAGCCATGGCCTCAGGGTGGTCTCAGCTGCCAGGCAGGTGCTTTGAGCCGGAGCAGGGATGCCCACAGTCTCCCCTCCCCTCGCTTCAGACACCACGGAGGCCTCCCCCATCTCCCCCCACCCCAACCAGCACACGAGGCAACTGGTCTCCTCCTCCGCACTGCTGTCTGCTGAACTATCCTTGGCATTCAAGTCCCTCCTGGTTTGGGATCAAGCCATGGTCTACAGAGGCAGGATTCGGAGCCCAGCACCACTCTAGGGAAGTATCAGTCCTACCTGCACAACGTCCAGCACCATTCCAGCAGCAACGGTCCCAAAGCCTGCCAGGAGAAACGGAAAGAGGACTTGCAGCCCAATGGAAAAGGAGGTCTCCTTGAGGGGCGAGGCTGGCTCAGGACCTCGGTCTGTGCTGGTGTCATCGCTCTCGTTGCTCTGACTGCCATTTTCCAGCAAGGCATCTTCTTCTCTCACCCCTTTAGCATTGGCACGGGACTCCAACACCACCACTTCTACCCCAACACCATCAGGTTCCAGGAAATCTGAGGGCTCCACCAGCTGCCCCCGGTCTGGACTGGTAAGGCAGTCCACAGACACTATGGGCAGCACAGCCCCATTGGCCTGGTGGGTCTCCTTCTGCTCTGGCTTGGAAGACATGCTGCAGACAGGCTGTCCTCACCCTTAGCTTGGTAGGCCTACAGCCAGCAGCTGTTCCAGAAGAGGTCTTCTGCTGGGAGCTTACACAAATGGCCTTTCCGGCATCTAGAGCCGACCTCTCCTATCCCTGCTCGCCTGCCTTTGAGTGCAGAGACTGCTCCTGCAGCAGAGATCCCCATCAAGCAAAGTCCAGGAATGGAAGACACAAACCACTGAGCCAGCAGGGAACACGGCAGGAACCGGGAACTACAGCAAACCCCCTCTAGTTCTCCTCCTCTCCAACACTGCGTGGGGCAGCAGCCACCGAGACGGGATCCAGGCTTTTCTTCTTTGATGTGTGACTGTTTAGTGCATCTTTCTCGAGGTCCTCCTCTGGCAGCACGGCTGCTGTGATGGGGCACTCAAGCCAGAGAGAAAAACCGGGGAAGTAAAGACCGCCGGGTAATGCAGAGGCTTAAAGGGATGAGGAAGGAGAGAGCAGGTCGAGAGGGACTGGTTTTAGAGGTGATAAATCCAGTAAAGCTCTTTGTACTGCTGGGGCTCTGTCGCTTTTTCCAGTGGCACTGTCCCTCTGCCAAAGCTGACTCTGAAGGTTCCCCTGGGCTTTTGCTCTGTTTCAGCCTGTCCTGTGCGCTCTACCGAAATGGCCAGCGATACCAGCGAGCTCCAAGTGTCACTGTCGTCCTCCTCTTCCAGAAGAGCTTCTCACCTTACAGCACGAGGCAATGAGAGTTCTTATTTAAAGTAATAGCAAGCTCCCGGTTAAGGTTACCCCCCGAGCTGCGCCGGCTGCAGGGTGGGCGCTGGCATCGGGACAGCCCGAGATTTAACGCCGCCCTCCAGGACCTCGTCTTCCACCTGAAATACACGGGAGGAAACCAGATATGCCATCGGCTCTTGTGCCAGACAACGTAACGGCCCATTCATTCAGCAACGTTTTCCTCCAACGTACGGTGAAGGTACAGCCTTCACCTACAGCCCTGAGCCGCAGCACCCCTCGACTCGTTAACCCTTCTCTGACCGCCCTGCGCACACTTCAAGGGGTCTACGGCAGGGGACGTGGGAGGAAGAGCAGCTCCCTGCTCCCCGTGCCCCAAAAGCCAGCACCCAGGAGGGACCCCCAAGTCGCAGGACACGGGCACCCTGCCCGGAGCC